>NW_008236487.1:2375262-2377829 GCF_000691975.1 Corvus brachyrhynchos | reverse complement strand
CAAGGAAACTTCTACCCTCACAACAACAAAATACTAGCCTAATGGACAGGATCACAAGCTGTCTAATAAATGGCTTAAATTATTTATTGGCATTGCAATAAAGCAAATCCACTTAGAGGCATATGAGCAAAAAGGAAACCCACAGCTTTCCAGACATATTTTCCAGACAGTGTGTCAAGTTCCCATAATTTTGTTCTACACACTTTTGCAGCTCCTCCTCTACTTCCACATTCAAGGATGTAGCCCCCTGAAATACTGTGGTAACCAGAAGTGCCAGTTTCACAATCTTTATTGGGAAGAAAATACAGAAAAAGCATTTAGGGAGACTCAATATATACATGTATACATTGTTTATCAGATCTACTTGTCTCTGTAAAGAATGATAAACCAAAACCATAAAACCCCTTGAAATCAAGTAACCCAGCTTGTCCAAAGAGGAGCACCAGAATTCAAGTTGTGCTGAGAAGGTTGTAGTTAGAATGCAATGTTATTTGACATTTTTTATAGTTATGTGTATTTTTGTTACCATTTAGAAAGAAAAGCAAGCTTCACTCCTTTGCAATCTCCTGATTTTACATTTTTTCCCCAGACTTCATAAAAGTTCCCTGACATAGCACAGAATGCTGGAGACCTAAGTGAAAGAACACAAAGCTGAATTTCTGCACTTAATTGATTCCCCTTAAAAATAATGGCCACGGGGGTGGGAGGCCAGCAGGCTCAGGGGATTAGCAAGGGATATGAAATATTTCCACTCTAAGTCAATGGTTCAAAACCAGTCCAAGTCAGCACATGCTTGGAAAATCATTTGATGACCTATGTGAAACGAGCTGGTGGTCTCAGTAAAACTCCTGCTAGGCACATGTCTGCAGTACAGCTGACTTTCTTGTTTGAGGTCTCTGAAAATACTCCAAAAGGAAACAATCACTGACATGTAAGTGTAAGGTACGTAAAGGGTATTTGGGGTGGCAAGGAACAAAACCAGCTGTTCAAATCTGAACGGTGTAGAAGCCTGAATTGGTGGAATTTTTGCAATGAAGAAGTTACCTGTTGAACTGCAAGTTCACATAAACACATCTAAACATATCTTGCATTATACATTACTTCTCACTGTAGGGAGATCCAAGGTTTTCGACGGACACAGACAAATTGCATCGGTCACCAATGAAGCAGATGCAGCCCAGAGCAAAAGAGAGGAATTGTTTAGCAAGAGAGCACCAAACAGCTGTGTCCAAAGATTCAAGGAGGAGGAAGACACAGGAACAGTTTTAGCCAGGTAGAACAAGAACCAATGAATTAACATTCTCTCTTCATCAAGTCATTACACCGCTGTGCCAGAGAAGAATGTTATAAGCTCGGTGTTAAAACTCAACCCACAGAGTGTTTCTCCTACAGCACCAAGTCTGATCTGGTCTGTCCCTCAGCAACACACTGAGTTCTGCGTTGAAAACCAGAGGAGCACCTCCTGACCAAGTAACTTTGATGTCTCACATCCATGCAGTTTCAGATAGCGAATTTCTGATGAGTTTCTGAAGACCTGAGGATTGTGACATTATCTCAAAGGTCAGTAGATGAACACATGGAAATCTGCTGTAATCAGGGCACATCATTCCAGCCATGAACACACTCTTACTCTTCTGCTTCCATACAGAAAGAGTAGTGTCAGACAGCAGGTTCTTCTGTGTGTGGAGCATCCCACATGACAGCAATGAAGCCATTCTTAGGTTGACAAGAAAGCTTCTCACACAACAGTAAGGAACATTTGCTCCACTGAGGTTCAATGGCCTTGAGTTCGTCAGATTCGAGACTTACAGGAACCCACCCAACTGGAATGACTGAACACCAGTGACACCCGGCTCTATAAATCTGAGCTTTATAACCAATATTATGATTTTACAGAGAGCTTTGTAATTCTAATGTACTTGTCTTTTGTGCTTGCAACACTGCTAACACAAGATTTGGCTTTATATTATCAATGAGCCATTTTTTGCCCTATAACTAAACAGTAAACTCCTCATACCTTCTGGACAGAAACCCTGTTGCCTTCAAAAGGGGTTTCTCTCTTATACATCATGACAGGACGAATGTGGAAAGGAAGATAATCTTCCACTACATCTATGATCCCCATTTTGTATTTCAATACATCAAAATTCCAAAGCTTCAGATAAGTGACAGCTGCTGTCATTTAGCTGCCCAGCTTTAAAAACTTTATTTTCAACAGGGATAGACAAAGTTTGTTCCTGGTGTGAGCTAATAATGTGCACATTACACTGGTGAGGACCTCCCATCCCCTGCTCTTGAAGGGCCACCCATCTCTGCAACTTTTTCACTTCCCTGATCGTAGGAAGTCTCTCCACAACAGGCTCAGCAGGACCAGCACAATTTCTGTCCCTCCAGCCTCTGGCCAAAAAAAATTCCTTCTCTTCCTTCCCATCAGTTCTCTTCCTGTTCTTTTTCCTCAGTGGAATTTCACTTTGAATAGTTCACTTCTAACAACTGTGGCTTTGAAGAGTCACACACCTCTTCCTCCTCAGACTTTCTGCATTACCAGAAAGCTCTCCAGGATCAGA
>NW_008236487.1:2362076-2375202 GCF_000691975.1 Corvus brachyrhynchos | reverse complement strand
CTTTGCAAGTTTCAACATTTTCAAGACTGGCAAAAACCTTACAAAACATATACCAGAAGACCTATTCATTGTACACATGAGTTATGAGAGTCAAAGCTTTCGGCCTGCTTTTGGTTTTCAGGGAAACCACACGTGGTGTACTAATAATGTAGATTAAAGACTTGACAGTTAACAGCATTTTTTTCTAAATTATCTTTGTGTTCTCATTTTGGATCGTATTGCAAAGAGAATTTTGGCCCAAAAATAATAGCAGAGATAATATTAAAACTTATTTACCATGCTTCAGAGGTATGCAGAGGTCTATCAAAGTTAAATTTTTAGAGCACTTTTTCCTCCAGTCACTGACTTCATAGTAATATCCAAAAATCAGACAAAATAAATTGATTTTAAGGATTCAAGTCAGCAGCAGAAGTAGGATTAAGATTTCAAGCTGCTTAATTTTCTTTTTAGGATAACCAAAAAAATCCAGTCAGAAAAATTGATAGAAAAAGGCCGAGCATTATGCCCAACTTTTTTCCTCCTCATAAAAATCGTGTTTTCCTTCGAGAACTCCTAAGTTTTTGGACCAAAATAAATGTCAAAAATAAAATGGACTTATTGTTTCATCTAAAAACACCCCTTACCTTCAGAGATGCTGAGACACAGCCTCTCAGGATTTCTAGGACCAATGCCTCAAAACATCACTTTTTTGAGGCCCAGTCATTCCAACTGACTCTGGCTTCTCCTGATGTTCTTCAAGGTGGCCCAACTAACAAAAAGTCCAAATTATCCCCTGGGGTTGTGAGGGACTGCAGAGGGCAGTGGTCAAATGTTAAGAACTTCACTTGACACAATGTTTTCATTTCACTTAGAAAAATTATGGTTAATGTTCTTTCTTTTCCCCCAAATTAAACTTTCAATAGAGTTCTCTTGTTAAGAGTGAAATTCTTTTCATTGTCATCAGAATTTGGGGGATGGAGACAGAAGGAGGCCACTAAAGGGATTAATATTTTCCAAGCAGCTGTACTCCCTGCGGCATGTGCCCTTTACCAGAACAAGCAAATGTCTAGATAAACACTGCTGCAAGTCAGAAAAGCTATGCACAGTAGAATTTTTTAAATTTCCCTTCACATTTAATACACAATGCATTCAAACAAACATGAAGAGTACATTCATTACTTCATTTCTTTTAAGAAACCTGCCAAAAACTGCTGCAAAACTGTAGCATTCTTTAGAAGAAAACCCCATTATGTTAACTACATTAAAAATTTAGGCCTGAGATTAATTTCACTGATGTGCCCGCACTTGCAAAACTCTGAAGAGAAAAACATTTGTCCTTTTCAATTAAAGGCATGAATGCCCTAAGAGCAGTGAAATGATATTGCAGTGGTGAGCACCACAGAAGTGCCTACAAGTAAACTCAACAAATAGATTTTTCTGGAATGTTTACAGTGGAGTAGTGGATCACATGCTCCTCTTCCTAACCAAAGTGTACTGCAACAAGTGATGCAACGCAGATTTCACTTTGCATTTACTCCTGCAAGTTGCTTGCAAGGTAAGAGGGATTTTCCTGGACTTAAGCCCCCAGGATTTTTAGCTACCAGCACTGAGCATGCACAAAGGGCCTCCACCTGTTCAGAGTTCTGGACTTTGTACCTTACATTGAAAATCACAGCTGAAGAGAATTCAGAGCAAGCACCTTTTCAGGCTGTCTTTGCTCAGAATTGGAAACCAGAGGACAAAATTCAAGTAAAAAAACCAACCAACCCCCAAACAAATAACTGGAAATCACCCATCACACACAAAAAAAATTTAGAGAACTGTAACTGCCTCTTGCTGCATTCTGACAAGCAGGTTTCTAGATGCAGTTTTATTCCCCAGACAGATAAATACATTCTTCCAATACTTATTTCAGTACTATCACAGCCCACTAGTACTTTTTTTTTTCCCCCCATAGAAAAACTGAATTTTCATGTCCTCTTTCACACAAAGCACCGCCTTCCTGCAGGATTAAAGCCCACTGCATAAAGCTAAATTGGCTGGCACCATTTAAGTCACAGTAAAACTACTCTCAGCTTGAAGAGTGGGGATTTCCCACAAAAGCACTCTACACAGGATAACTTCAACTCTAAACAAACAAAAAAAAAACGGAAAAGAAATAACCTCAAAGCAGGGATCATGCATCATCTAATTCATTGCAGTTAATGCATAGAAAAAAGACAAAATATTTTTCATTATGCTTTTTGGGATGACTTCCAGGATCCAATTTTTATATCCTGACAATTGCCATTTGCATGGCACTGCAAAGCCAACAACATCACTACAAAGTAAGTCGTGTCACTCTACTTGCACAGTGGAAACAATTCCACACAAATTCAAACAGCAAAGGAAAATGCCATTCACTGAGGAACAGTTCCTTCCCAATGAAAGGTGGATGTACTGAGTTTACAAAAAACTGTTTCATATTTAATTTTTCACACTTTTGTTTACTTAGGGCTGTTATGTCAATAAGAGATACATAATTCCAGCACCATCCTAAAAATCATGTCTTTCAAATACCCACTGTCTCAATTCCAGTAAGGCTCTGAACACTTAAAATTTCAATTTTCACTCTATCTGCAGCACCGTTCTAATTAGCAGATAGACCACCATTACCTTATCTTTGTTATTCATACTTTAAATATTAAAACTGAAAGAATAAGTCTTCTCTTACATTCTCATGGTATTTGTTTCGCTTCTGCACTTCCTCTGGCTTGGACAATTCCAAGAGCTGAGTTTTATTTTTTTTCCCAGGTCTGTTTCACTTTAGGGGCATATTAATTTTTGTCAGTGTTTCCAGTGAAAAGAATTCAAGAACTGTTTCTACAGAGTGGGCCACATTCCATTAAAGCCAGTAGAGAGAAACTCACACAAAACTTGGATGGGACCCATCAGATCCTTTAATATCCTGTTTTCCTTTTGTTCAACCTACAATTGTTCTGGAATCCAAATATGTCAGTTAAAATGATAAATTAGCATGAATATTAGAAATGGACTTCTCCCAAAACTTTGTATTTGAATACTCAAATACTGTGGGGGTCATCAGATCTCAGCCTCAGTTATGGAATTCATTTTCCCACCAACACTGCAATCAACTGAATTAAATTCCCTAAGGTCAAACATTGGGCTTGGGTTCCATATTTAATTACAGTATATACCATACAGAAGTATTGCTGCTTAATTTGGCATAGAATACAACTTACAGGCACATCATATCAGTAGTAAAATACTCTGCAGTTCTCACACACCTTTGAGGGTTGAATTTAAATTCAAAATAAGAGAGGGAGGTATTTTGAGAGAGCAGCTTCAGAGAACTTGCAGAATTCTTGAGTCTCAGCAGTGATGTAGGTGGAAGATGGCACCTTGTCACTTCTCAGGCTGTTGATAATCATTACCAGATTGCCAAATTAAAAATTAGCAGAAACATGGACCTTGAAAAATAGCTTTCAACCCCGTATTTTAGGCAGATGGGCCAGAAGCTACATGGTTTGGTTTTGCATCTCTAGAAGAGAACATTTGCTTGAGTATGCTGTCTATATTTTCAGATAAAGAGGAAATATCAGACACTTATAGGTGCCATTTGTATTCTTTGCCTTAAGGACTTTTTTCCCCAGGCATTTATTTTTTTCAGTAATTCTTTGGCATCATTAATATCAACCAAAGATTATAGTGAAATATGACTACTAGCTTTTAGAAGATCATTCTTATGACCTTTTACAAAACTACTTAGCCTCAGTTATGTGATCACATGTGGCTAACATCTAAAAACGCAGGGGTTTTTTTTCCTTTAGAGCTTATTCATATGACAATTAATAAACTGTGGAAATGCTAAGCCTATCCCATTTACTGCAAAGTTATTCCTTTTGGGGGAGAAAAACCAAACATCCAGGCCTTTCTAGATAGTCATGGTGCCAAGTAACTCACAGTTGCTATTATGGCCAGAGCACATACCACCTCCCCCTGAAACAGCTCATGCAGGCACTGCCAAGACTGTAGCAGTTTCCTTTGGGCCATTATGGCAACCCAACCATGGAGGGACTCAAATAGGTAAAAAGCATCCTTAAGGGATAGGAATTTCCATCCCAAAACCCTGCCAGTTTCTCATATTCACAGTAAAACCCAGTCAGAATTATCAGTGACTTTGGGAGCGATGAACTGCTGTTCTCACGCTGATTTAGTGATCCACAGAGTGTCTGGGCAAAAGATTCCTGTGCATGCTCTGGGTGACTCAGTGGCATGTGTGACTAAATGCCACCTCTGGTAGATCTGCTGATGGACACTGAATCCCTTTATGTCTGCTCCTGATGATGCTGGTGACCACATTCCCACCAGGCACCTACTACAGATCCTCCAGTCCGGAAGGAAACTCAAGCTGCACAAGTACACACCTCTCACTTGTAGTCATGTATTTTTCATGAGGAATGAACACAAGGACATTACTCCTAAAGATAACACAAACATGCCATGAGGCCTCTAATGATGCCACAGGGCCAAAGAGCAACCCTGGGAAGAAGCCCAAATTTGTAAGAAATTCCCATCAACTTCAGTAGCCTCCTACAGCTGAGCTAAACTAGGGCAGCACATTATTCAAAGCATGTGTTACACTTGCTTATGATTACATATCATGCATTTATTTCCTGTGCTGGAATTACAGAGTATTCCAAGTTGGAAGAGACCCACAAGGATCACAAAGTTCAGCTCTCAAGTGAATGGCCCTTTAGGGGATCAAGCCCTCGACCTTAGCATTCATTATCACCATGCTCTAATCACATGAGCTCATCTCAGAATAACATACATAATTGTGTGTTATAGTTGTTTTGATTCCACCAGTAGACTTTGAAACATCAGAGAATACCAGGTCCAGTAAGTCTATTTGTTAAAGCACCCACATTTCCTGGAACCAAACTGCTCGAGCCCAGACCCTCACCAATTAACATCTCCACAAAGCACTGCATTTAGCATTCTAAGAAGACACATGTGGTACCTGGCTTTTGTGCCACATGCCTCACCAGCATCACCAAAGCATTTGGAAGAATCAGTCTTCTCATTTGTCAAAGGAGTTCATGTGTGACACAGTAGAAGAGAAAGTGTTTTCCCAGTATTACCCAACAAATCATTGCCAGACTCTAGGAAATCTGTATCTGAAGGGTTACATCCAGACCTCCTAGACATTAGGCACCAGAGCCATCCCTTCCCCTGATGGCACACAAGAATATCCCAGTTACTGTTGTTCTGTAAGGACAGACTGCCTTATCCTCAGTGTGGGACTATTAAGCCAGCTGCAGGGAAAGGTTGACTTTTGCAGCGTGGTCATTTCAGCATAGTAAGTCACATTCAGTGCAGCATTTTCCATTTTAGTTTCTCAGGAAAAAAAAGAAGGTGAAGGCTGACAGCAAAGGAAGAGCTAGAGAGGCCTTGCAGGAGAGATTATAAACAAGGAAGGGACCATTTATCATGGGTGCACACTTCAGCACTGTAGATCACAAATGAATGTGAATGCCTTGCCCATCATTTTTTTAGCCATAAAAAGTTACCTGAAATGGGCTGACAAGACTCTATAATGGTATAAAGTTCTGTAAGCAGCAAATATCTGTAAGAACAAAGACCCATTCTTGATGATAACCATGCTAGCATTTCATTTCCACCCCTCACTTGATTAATAAAAAATACAATGCCACAGAAAAGCTACTTATATACAAATCTAATTATTACAGACCACAAGGTAATGAGTTGGGTGGATGACATTTTTTCAGCACGATCATTTACTCCACAAGGCTCTAAAGAATATCCTGCAAGGGACAACATGAAACTTAATTTTCATTCAGCTTAATGGTTAAAACATTAAGTTTCTAAATAGTACAAGTAAGAAAAATTCTGGAAGACCTGTAACCTTTTCCTTAAAAATAATCTGCATCTCAAAGTACAGGCATGCTGGAAGCAGAATGAAAGGTTGGCACATCAATCATCTGCAAAAGGGAACTTTCCCCATGTGTCCAATGTGTTCTGCCTTGAACTTTATTACTGAACACTGAAAAGATTTGGCATGCTATTCATCAGCACTTGGAAAGTTCCAAGCTATCTCCCTGATAAAATGATTGCATTTTCATGGCACCAATAAATTAAAAAATATATATCTCAGAGAACAAGCGTTAGGAGTATTCCTACTTTTATACAGTCGTCTGGATATGAAGTCATGACACCAAGTAATTTTTTACAAGTACTGTGAGAATAACCAGGAGGCTCTATTAACTTTACCACACAGTCTCATTACAACTTTTAAAGTACTCAGCAGAATAAAATGATAGTCACCATGAGCTCTCCAGATCCATGGGATCTTGAACAGCGAGCGTGGAAACCATTGCTGCCTGCACAGAACAGAAAGCTAAGAGGATAGAATAAGGAAGGAAATGCCTTTTGCAACTTGGAAGCTATTTACAATTTGATGTTACATCTCCAGCTCAGAAGAGACAGCATAAAGATGGTTGCTAACTGCAAAATAGCATTCAGTCAAAAAAATCCAGCCCTAAATTTTGTACAAGTTTCTCTAATAAATACAAACCCACATATCCCTTACAGCCCAAATGCAAGACAACACAGAGGCTTTAACTGGATCCAAACTAAACTTCAATTCATGGAAAACAAGGCTCAGATTTGCTTGACAACATACACAGTCTATGCTGTAAAGGACTGGACTACAACAAGACACAGGAAGGGCTTTTCACTAAGGGGACAGCAGAAGTTCAGAGCTAACTGGTGTGAAGTTTCTATGCAAATAGGGAGTTCAGGAACTTCTGGACTATGTAAGCATTCATTTTTGATTAAAGACAAGGCATAACTTCAGGAAGCAGCTATGTGGAAGTTCTGTAAACATCTGTGAAGTTCCTAGAAAAGTAAAATTCTACAGCAAAGCTGTAAAAAGAGAAGTTCAACCTTAGCTCTCCTTCCACAGCTGTAATAAGTTCATTTCATGCCACATGTTTGCCACTGTACCAAAGCAGAGGATTGCACAGATGGAAATCCTGATTGCATGGCTATCACTTCACCCATAAAACAGTAATTTGAATTCTCTAGATGCATTAAAAGAATGTACGCTGCCGACTGCTGAACTCACACTGCTATTTGGGTCAAAAGAAAAAAATCAGCTCACTACATACAGATGTCAGAGTAAATCCCAGTGAAATATGGCAGGCCTCTTGCACACTTTATGTCTTCCATCAACTTTCTGCTTTCACTTGACAACACAGTGGAATTTTTGGGAAGCAGAGATCAGATATCTTAATCTAGTTGAGATTTCAAACCTTTGCAGCAGGGACTGTCTAATGCAATACATAAGGAGATTGGCATAAAAGCTGAAAGTACATCAGCATAAATCCTACTCCTCCAAGTAAAAATTATGTCATCACCATCATGAAATAGAGATAAACTTCCTAAAATGAACTCTCCCATCTTGAGCTGCTGTTGGATTTTCAGTCATCCTGAAGTGTCCATCTAGGCTGTAAATTCCTCAAAGCAGGAAACATTTTATCTTCAGTAGTAAGAAGAGACCGCCAAGCACACGGTCTCTGTTGAGTAATATACAAACTGAGCACACATACACACACATCTCCACCATATCCAACCAGATATATTGAATAATAGCCTATTTTGAGCAGAATACAGGAAATTTTATTATTTTCTATGCATCTTCCAAGCAGTGTTTCCAGCAGGACTTCCAAGTAATTGGCTTGTCCCCAGAACTCCTGGAGAACCCTTTCCTTCCTGCAGCATGCCAGAGAGCACTTCAGTATGAACATGGATTCCCCACATAGACAGGAATGGAGTACAAGAAAAAAAAATTAAGATTAAAGTCCACAAGACTGCACGATATTCTTCTAAAGGCTCTGGAGAAACCCTTTTGCAGAATTAATACTTGAAGCACAGACAAAGTGAGTGGAGCTTTAGATAAACTATTTGATCAGCTGAAGCAGAGTCAGATGGGCTTTGGGGAATTTTCAGTTTGTCATGGGCATGAGAGTTCACCATGAACAAAAAAGGAGTGCCAACAAAGACTGAAACTGTCTTATGTCATATCCTAACAGGCCACTGTATTGGTTCCCTTATCACCACTTAAAACAGGTCTCAGAGAAAGCCTTCTGGGGCTCTCCACACTGCACCTCAGACCAGGACAGCAAGCCAGGGAAAGGCTGTGTCAGTGAGAACAAAGTGGTACAGGTCTCTCCCACATCACAGCAAGACCAGGAAAGATTTTACCAGATCACACCATCACAGAAGATGCCTCATTTCTGTCATGATTGTCAGGAAGAATACACAGCCTTGTGAGAAACCTTGGACCTACCTCAAGTTGGTTTGGGGGTGAACCAAGATTTCTGAGGTGCATCAGGCTTATTACATTCATACAGCAGCTGTTTTGAACATAGCCAACAGCTCTCAAAGCTCCCAGAGCCGCTGACTCACTGCACAGAAGCTGTGCAGCCTGGTGTTGGACCACAGAAGTGTCCACAGCCTCCAGATATAGAGCAGGCTGAGGGCAGCACTGATCAGCGACTCTGGCCAAATACAGAAAACTCTCAGATTACAGTGAGGTTTCTGAGATGGCAGAGAATAAAAGAGGAGAAGAAAAGACGTGTCTAGGAAAACTCAGACATACAGTGGCTGGAGCCGGAACTCACGTGACTTTTATCACTAAAAGTTACAGTTCTGGTGGGTCAGAGCCTTCCTGCAAATCAAAGCATCTGCATTTGGCTGCTTTTTGGAATTTGCATTTGTTATTGTCACAGAGCAAACCACAAGGCTGCAGATTAAAAGCTGCCTATCAGGTCATCAGCCATAACAGGGCCAAACAAAACTTCTGATTTATGTTCCTCAGGCCTCTTGCACTTGAGCCTAGGCACAGACCCTTAATTTGCACTGATGGCACCTGGATGCCCAGGCTGGTTTGGATATCCCGTCTGTCTTGGTTTGTAACCTCAAATAAGATCTTATGCATTGAGTCCACTGTGGTGCACACACTGCACACAGAACTGCACAGGATGTTATGCACCAGTGATTATATCTGAGTTCCCTGGCTACTGCCTAACATCAAATCTCAGTTTGTTTTCTCATCTCTTATCATAAATCACTCTTGAAGTGACTGCCAAATGAATGAAAGGGAATGCTAAAAAACATACAGGAACTCTCACCAAGGAAGATAAACAAATCTTCATTATAATTAGACTAAAGCAAGGACCCACCCAGAACAGTTAGTGATTCCCCCAAGCAGGGCTGCTCTTCCCATGCAAAGCATTTTTCAACCAAAGATTTCTTTACATAGGGCATCCCCAAATAATTGAGCTTCTCCCAGAAAGAGTAAAGTTCCTAGGTTCTTGAACTGTTCTTTTATTTCACAACACTTGCAATTATTTAAACAACTCTTCATGCCCCTGACACTAAACACAGCCTTTCACCCTTTCTTTCCCAAAGTCAGCTTTTCCTGCTGTATGGGGCTCAGCTCTTCTATTTGCCAGAAGGAAGCCTCTGGAAACAGCTCCTGTGCTGGCCTGGCATGAAAGTGCAGCTCTCCTTTTAAGCCTTGCCTTTGTCCTAAATACTCCGTTCTAATAACATTTGAATGGCATCATTTGATCAACACCAGTGTAATGCTCACAGCTTACAAAGACTGCATCAGAACAGCTCTTCATTGCTCTCTAGCTCAAGTACCAAAAAAAAAAAAAAAAATCAAACATCTCTCAAAAATGTAAAATCATTTATGCATATATACACAAATCTTCTAACAGTTAAAGTAAAATTACTTCTCAAGCTCAAAGTTGAAAACAGATGGCAAGTACAGCACTGAGCATCTGACAGTGCTTTGGTAGCCCAGCTACAACTGCTTATAAACACTGGTTTGGGATCCTTCTCTCACCCACCCCTGCATATTGAAAATTCTCCCAGCTAAATCTCCTGAAGTTCTCATCAGTCCATTTTCCTGCTATTTCCTGGTCACATTGAGGGTTTGTTTTCTTTCAGGACAGACATTCCCTGCTGTGCTTTTCCTGGTTTCAGACTATTTTTAATATTTATTTTAAGTTTCTATGGCAGCAGGGAATAACAGATGGTAAGAGTTAAAATTATGCCACAGGAGACATTTATCATCATAGCTCTGTATAATGTGAGCTCTTGTTCTCTGAATTTTTCCCCAAGCTGGACACTCCCCTCGTTATTTTATGATGGCTACACTAATGAATGCATAGGCCTAATGAATAGTGTAAGCCTCTCAAATTTATCAGCACATGTTTGATGGGCTATGGTAATTGCATTAATGAGAAAGTGGCAATGCTTATTTCTTGCTATTTCTCACCACTCCTGAAAGAGACAGACTTCTGATACCAGATTTCATGCTTACCGTGGTCCACAAATAAATCCCATTCATTTCTGTGGTGCCTAGTTTTAAAAATAAATTTTTAAAAAGGTATTTAGTACCATTAAGGTAACTGAAATCCAGAATGGGTTATGTAAGGTACATAGGAGCATTTTATGCAACTCTGGTCCTTCAGGCAGATCACATACCTCTCCAGTGGTCTGCTCACTCTAGGAAGGATCCAACAACATATAAATACAGCTACCACTAACTTGGAAAATGTGGTATGGACCCCATGAGACCTGAATTTGAAAGGTGGGGAGTACTGAACTTGGGGTCCACACCAACATAGGGACAACATTCAATACAAACTTCAGAAAATACTTGCAAGTGTTACTCTATCTTTCACTAGGCTTGGGCCAGCTGAACCAGTTTTACCTGTCACCCAAGGTAGGGATGCTAGGCTAGCAATAACTCTGATATCTTCTCCTTACAAGTTTTAAAAATCTCATTATAATGTCAAGTACTCAGAAATCATCAATTTTTAGAGACAAAACTCCCTTCCAAAGATATGAAATGATTTCTTGGAGCAAATCATGGGAAAGACTGTGAGAGTTGAGCCATGCCAGTCTCCCTGGGAATCTTCACCACCACATTCCAGCAGCCAGTCACTAGTGGGGATCTGCAGGGCTCCAGTCTGGGTCCAGTGCTCTTTAATGTCCTCATGAGTGGCTTGGGGCAGGGCTTGGAGGTACACTAAGTTTGCTGACACCACTTAGCTGGGAGGAGCTGCTGACTCCCTCAGCAGATAAACCTTGGCAAACCAGAGGGCTGGGCAGTCATCAGCCATATGAAGATCAACAGGGGAAAGGGCCAGATTCTGCACCTGGGATGGGGCAACCCTGGGTGCACAGACAGCCTGGGGAATGAGAGGGTGGAGAGCAGCTCAGTGGGAAGGGACCTGGGGGTCCTGGTCAATGGCAAGTTGAACATGAGTGAGCAGTGCCCTGGCAGCCAGGAGGGCCAGCCCTGCCCTGGGGAGCATCAGGCACAGCATCAGATGGGCAAAGGAGGGGATTGTCCTGCTCTGCTCTGCACTGGGGAGGCCTCACCTTGAATATTGTGTGCAGTTTGGGGTGCCACAGCATAAGGAAGACATCGGGCCATTAGACAGTGTCCAAAGGAGGCCACGAAGATGGTGAAGGGTCTGGAGGGGAAGCCATACAAGGAGCAGCTGAGGTCACTTGGTCTGTTCAGCCCAGAGAAGAGGAGACTGAGGGGAGACCTCACTGCAGTTACAGCTTCCTCAGGAGGGGCAGGCACTGCCCTCTCTATCAACCTCTTCTCTATCAACCAGAGACAGGACACAAGGAAACAGCACAAAGCTGTGGCAGGGGAAGTTTAGGTTGGATATTAGGAAAAGGTTCTTCACACAGGGTGTAGTCAGGCACCAGAAAAGGCCCCCCAAGGGAATGGTCCTGGCACCAAACCTGCCAGAGTGCAAAAAGTACTTGGACAATGCTCTCAAGCACATGGTGGGATTCTTGGGGTTGTCCTGTACAGGACCAGTTGAACTTCTGTGATGTTTGTGAGTCCCTTTAAACTCAGGATATTCTATGATCCCCCTAGAGAAACCAGGATGATACACAGCAGCAGAGTTCCTTGGGTCTCCCCAGTTTGCTCAGTTACTGTGGTTCAAGACATACACACAAAGCACAGGTCAAATTCTCCCTTTGGGGCCTGGCAGCTTGTGCAATACAGCAGTTTCAGGATAAGTGGGGAACACTTGATTCATACTATCTCAAGTACCAGATACCTTCAACTATGTTTGGGCTCCTAAGGATACTGCAATCACAGAACATCAAACAAATTCCACAGGATCAGCAGCCTTAAAAATGTCTTAACAGATTAATAATGCTCAGAGTTACCAGGCAAGGCTAACAAAAAAAATACCCAAATGCATAGAACCACAGATTGGTTTAGGTTGAAAGGAACCTTAAAAATCCTTTCATTCCAACCCCCCTGCCATGGGCAGGGACACCTTCCACTAGACCAGGTTGCTCAATGCCCCATCCAGCCTGGCCTTGAACACTTCCAGGGATGGGGCATCCACAGCTTCTCTGGGTAATGTATTTCCATGTCTCAGCTGAAGAATTTCTTCCTGGTATCTAACCTAAACCTTCCCTCTTTCAGTGTGAAGTCATTTCCCCTTGTCCTAGCACTGCATGTCCTTCTAAAAAGTCCCTCTCCAGCTTTCTTGAAGGCTCCCTTTAGTTATAGAACCCTGTGGAACTCCACTCATCTCTGCTCTCCACTTTCTCATCAAACCATCAATCACAACTCTGAGTGTGACCATCCAGGAAATTCCTTATTCACTAGGCAGTCCATCCATCAAACCCATGCCTCATGTAGCCACAGCTCTGAACAAAGTTTACTGAAATAAACACTAAACTGTGAGCATTTTTCTCTAATATACTAGCTTGAACTCTAAAAGTGACAAAGGACTTGAAACTAGAAATCTCAGGAGAGCTCTGCTCTCCAAAATGTACAAGTTGCTATAAAATAAAGGCTTACAGTTCCCAAGCTAGAATGATACCCAAAATGAATATCAAATGCAGATTAAATTCTTTATAATTATGCTGAAATCCAGAACATGGGGATCAGTCCAGACTTTGATTACTGTATGTACTGTTTTTCTTCAAGTTGTTTGAATTAATTTTCATGAAAGCTAGTCATTGCAAAGCTGGAAACAAATGATCTGGAACAGCAGGA
>NW_008236487.1:2332992-2362060 GCF_000691975.1 Corvus brachyrhynchos | reverse complement strand
ATATAGAACCTTAAAAAAAAAAATCTTATGCCTACAAAAAGGAAGTGTGTCACACAGACTGATTTCCAAAACAGACAACTATGGGCAATGCCCACACTACCTGCTGGGACCAACCAGGGACACAGGGAGGAAAGAAGTATTTGGGATCATAAGAAAAGATAGTTTTAATAAAGATGTGCTACAGAATCTTTACTGCTGCAGATCCACAAAACAAACAAACAAGAAAGATTTGGTTTCCAAATTACATGTTTGGTGCCTAAGCTCAGTAAAGCAGCTTATTCATACAGTTAAAGCCACCGATGAATAGAACTGCCATTTAAAAGTCTTAGGCACTCCTCAACGTGGAACCTGAGCACCCCTGTGTCAAGGGCAAACAGCTTCAAAGGGGTGACCAAAATAGGAAACAAGTTTTTACATGGAGAAATTGCCCCCTTGCTTGATTTAGTGGCAAACCTGCTGTACAAGGATTACACAGACTCACAGATTGCAAGGATTACACAGACTCACAGATTGCAAGGATTACACAGACTCACAGGAAACCAGGGTGTGATCAAAAATGCCTTCCAAAGATCTCCCCAGGACTAATTCAATCCTTCCCAAAGGATCTCTGTTTCTGTGGCTCTTCACCTTGTGTGTCAACCTGCACGTGTGCAAAGCCCATGCAAGGCTCCATGAAATCAAAGGAGTTCACTCAGGTGCTTGCCCTTACACTCAACAAGACATTTGCCAACATTAATTCATTCTTGCCCAGACTGTGAGCAGCTTTCTGACTTCCAACTCTCCAACAAAATCACAAGCATCTGACCATGGCAGGAACACAGAAAAATGCTGGGCAGAAGTTGTTGCCATCATTCTTTTTGTGCAAAGGTATCTATTGGGTCATGCCCCAGTCTGGGTATTTAGGCATAAAATCAGCATGAGGTAATCCCTCTACTGAATGGTTTAATTGGGGGTTTAAAAAAGCCTTTCATTCTGACTAAAGTCAGAAATGTGAGATACTGGACTGATTTTAAAACACAGTGATGTAAACCATGCATGATCTCCCTCTGTGATTTATATTTACATAAATGTTTCATTCATGCATCTTTCCTAACCTTCCTTGTGCATGTACATGTCACTGAGAATCTCAAACTGCACAGAACAAGTGTTCCCACTTGACAGACATTTAAAAAATTTAAATTAATTTTTAGGCAAACTTCAGCCTCTCTTGCCATATTCCTATGAGACTGGAAAAGACATTGATTATGAAGTTTACCAGCCTTGAACAGACAAAGAAAAAAATGCCAGTTTTGGCATTCCATATACTAATAAGCAACTTAAAGGATTTAGGTTTTCCTTTGGCTGGTTGCCATGCATTTCTTCAGAATCAAGAAATGCCATTCCAAGCTTCCCAAGCCATTCCTTCCATATAAGGGGAGTGGAAGGAAGCTCTTCCTTGGATCTGTTTTCCCTTGAAATGAGCCAGCTGAGCAGGAGTGATATTTTTCACACTGAGTTTACTCCAAGTCTGCCAGGTTGCCCACGAGAGCCCAAGCACTGGCAGAGGATAATACACAAGCGTGGTGCCCTCTGCTAACCCACACTAGGAATTAACAGCATGGCACAACTAATTGCACTGGAGGTGTAACATGTCAGAAGTGTTGCAGCAAGTCGGGAAAGTTTCACCCCTCAGCAGGGAGGTGACAGAGCTCATTCATCTGAGGCAGACTAGGACCCAAGTAATTAATCCTAATGATCCATCAGGAACGCAGTCAGCCTCTGACAGCCTGAGCAGAGCAACACTAAACCCTGCACTGTGTTTATCCCAAACTTGCAGGGACTATGCTAAACACAGCACCCAGACTGATCCATGATTTTAACTGCACAGAGCTCTCCTCCTAATATAACTCTGTCAACACATCAGCCTTGGGAGCTCCTGCTCACAGGTTTCCAAATCAGCTGCAGGCTGCTTGCACGAGGAGGGAGCCAACAGACAGCACCAGCCACCAAGATGCAAACCCAGCCTGTGAGCCAATGATCCAGGTAAAGCCCCTCCATCTCAGGCATCCCCATGGGTTCTGTGAGCCAGGCAAGGCCTTCAGCCTCAGTGACTTCCACCAATAGCATCACTATCAGTGAGTCATCTTATCATCTCAAGAGCCCTCTGATAGAAGTACAATACAGTTCTCTTGGCTAAATCCCACCCAAATCTGCTTACAGGACACACTTGTCCCGGGTGAGTTTTAAGTGATTTAGACAGATTCTTCTTTCATCTTGTTGAGGGACAAGGGGAACATGCCACCACCACACCCAGTTTGCAAGACTAACATGCAAACAGCAGTTCTTTGGCACATTTTCCCTGTCATTTAGCACACGCACTGGGCAAAAGATACTGCTAATGGTGATACTGCCAAAGGACCTCATCCAACATCTATCAAGGCCAAAAGACTCCCACAACATAGAGCAGATGCTGAATTAAAGCCATTGTTGTTGGACACATGCAATACCTCCTTTCAGCCTTTACTTGCTGAAATGTAGGAGCTTGGGAGGAGATTGCACAGCTTCTTTTGCACTTCCAAAACAGAACAGCTTAGTAACTGCTCTGCAAGCACAATAAAAGTAATGTGGCCAAAGACATTGGTACTACTTGTGTTTTCTGAGTTATAAATAGAGCACTCTGCACATGCTTTCGTTGCTTAGGATCTCCTCCAAGGAAAGGGAGATCACTCATTTGTGAGGGTTTTTTTTTTACATCCAAAGGGTTCAGGAAACCCATGTTTTGGAAGTTTGTTGCTACCAAAGCAGAACAAGTTCTTCCAAGTTTTGCTTCAAAGCAGATTACCCCCAAACTCTTGCCAGATGCAACCGGAATCTGTTTGTGCCCAGTGCAGCTGGTAACACATTTGTTCTCACTGATGTCATGGAAAGGCAAAGGAGAAATTAAACATGGCAAAGTCACACTGGCACCATACTTCATTCAGAGATGACAGCACCTTGGTAGCTGAAAACACAGTTACTATGTTGAGATATATTTTTAAATAATTTTGGATGGAAGAGCTACAAAAATTGACGCTTTGAGGAAACAAATGATCAGCTAGAAGCTAACCATGGATTACATTTAGCTTAAAGTAGCTTCCTTGTTAAGATATTTCAGCAAAGAAGAATGTTATAACTGACTCATTTCCAAGGTTCAGAGGTCCCATAGTTGTGTACATCATTAGTTTATCATTAAAAATTACTTTTCCTTAGTTCATACAGCCACAGCAGTGGTTTAACTCAGTGTTATCACAAGCTGTCGAGTGCAGATGATACCATGGAGTCAGATTACCCTGCCTTTAAGGTGTTGTAACAGTATGTACTACACAGAACTTCCCTTCCTCCAGAACATGCTTCACTAGTGACAACTTGTGTCCTGAATATGCCTCTTACTGCACTCTGCATCCAAGAGTGTGACCAACATCATATCACTGTATCCGAATTGCCACGATTACTGAGAACTTGAAATAAGAAAGTGTTTTCTCTCATTTAGCAATACCTGCCCCAAAGCAGCTGCTGAGCTGCTCTCCAAGTTATGCAAACCAACTGGCAGTTTTTAGAGCAGAAGAGGCAAGTAGTCTCCATATCCACACTTGGAGCTATGACCAAGGGAGGGGAAGAACCTAGAGAATTAAAGGGTTTTTGAATGCAGTTGGTTACATTTGGAATTAATCATCTCACAAGAATGCTAAATTGTTAGGTCAACTCCATACAGCAGCATGATCATGGTGAAATAAAATCACATTGACCTAGGGATTGAGAAAACTGCTTTGCAAAAGCATCAAAAACCAGTGAAGCCAAGTACATGGTTTGGAAATTGGTGAAATTGCATATTTCACAATTTTCAAGTTTCCTGCCTTTAGAAGACTTAACTGTATACCAAATACAGCTACCAATTAATTTGTTGGGTGTGTTTACTTGTGTTATCCTAAATACACAGTAGCTGGGTTTGCATTTCCTTTGTAATTTTTCCTAGGAAAACACAGGGAATGGTGACCGAAGGAAGCAAAGGAAAAAAAGTTAATCACTCCAGGCTTGACAAGAGGGCAAATAGACTCTACTGCAGAGTCACAACATCAACTTCTGTCTGGGACAAGAGAAGCTGCAGCCATCCCAAATGTTCACACACCCCTGAAAGCACAGGGTCTTCCATTCCTGAAGGAAGCAGCAGTAAACAAAGTAGTGTCCAAGGATGGGAAAGGAAGATTGGTTTGCAGCAGTGACTGCTTAGTCCTAAGGAGCTTTTCAACAACTGCCAGCTACAATTTTCCCTTGATGCTCCTGATGCTGTCTATTCAGAGACATTAACAGGCTAGGCAGACCACTGGCTTGGCCCTTAATGACAACTCTCACACTCCAGGGGAAACAAAACAAGCCCTCACATAAGCAAAAGCACTGCTGAAGGCCAGATATTTATGGGTTATAGCCCACATCCTTAAACTTCACTTCCCAGCAAAATATTTACAGCCCCCACCCCATAATAATGGCAGCCCTCATTTATTCTTGAATATTCACTTCCCCTTGCCCTGGGAACAAACATTTCAGCACCTTCATCTCCTGATGAGGCCCCCAGCCACCAACCAGCCAAGGCACAGATTCCAGTGGAGTAGCATGGGCTGAGGGACCACAGGTGGCCATTCAGCTGGTGGGACAAGCCAAATATATATCAAGTCTATGCTGCATATGTTGCCTTCATCATTCTTACACACAGATGCTGGTTTTCTCTTGGAATTGTTTCCTTTTATTTTTTCATTAAACAAGGAATATTGAAGCTTGTCAAAGATTGGAAGTTCAATCGCATTTAACCAACAGGCTTATAGGAAGGTAGAGAAAGAGAGGGATCAGTATCAGCTGAGCATCCTCTTTAGTGCCTCAGAAAGGGAATTTAACAGAAATAACTTCTTCAAAAAGAAAGCTTACCAGACAGCTTTGGGTGTTCTGAAGACAAACTCCTACCACAAAATTAACATTCACATCTGCAAGCCTTCATTGTGATGAAAAGTGAGACTTTTTGCTCACAACCCTCTTTCAGAAGCCAGTAACTCTGGTGAGAGCCCCAGGGCTGAGGCAGCAATAGCCTCAACTCCACTGGGTAACCAGCAGATCTGCAGGTCCTGGTCCACCCCTCCAATATCCCACAAAGATCTGAGCTTCCTAAACAAGTGGATTAGCAGCCCAATCCTGGAAAAAGTGACTGAGACTACAATGGGTAGCAGACAAGTTGAGGGAAGATGCACCAGCAGCTCAGGATGCTCTGGTTTCACAGCTGATTCACCCTGGCTGCAGCCCACACTGCATCCTACTTCAGTGGAAGGTTCCTGATGGGTGCAATTTGCATGTTCACCTATTTTGTAAAATAGCCTGGCTAAGGGCAGGTGGTTCAAGGCTGTGAACGAAATTTTGGGCCCAGCTCCATCCATGCAGGATGGTTCCCTTCACTAGCACTGCTCCCTAGCCCACTGCTGTTCAAAAGATCTCCATGACTGAAGGACAGCTGCTTCCAGCTGTTAGAACAACCTGTCTCCCTGAGCAGAAACATGTCACACACAGCCAAGCTGACAGGTACAGCCATGGTGATCTCCACCCAGCCACCACCCCTGGAAGAGAGTGCTTGTGTCCCAGGTTTCCACGCTGCACAATAGCTCAAACATTCACTTAGCCCCGTGGCTTTTTACTCCTAGACTTTCGGTTAGGTCACATCTTACAACATGGTTGTTTAAAACAGGTTATTCCCTCTGCTACTTAAGGATTTAAAGCCAGCTCATACAGATTATGTCTTCCTCCAGGCAACATGAACATTCATCTTACCTGAAGGAGGCAATAAGAAGGAATTATCTTTTGTGCTGTAACTATTACACGTGCCCAGTTTTAAGATTAAAAGTTCTCATTCCCTATCCACATGGACACCACGTGTGTAAGGAAATGCTTTAATTAAATTCATTGAACTACAATGTGAGCCATAATTTAAATAATAGAAAAATGAGGTATTGAATTTCCAAGGATATTTTGTAACTGGAATGAGAGCAGCTGCCAAAAGACAAAAAAGCTTGCGGGCAAACAGAGTCTATGGGTTTGGGCAACAGCAGGTAAGCTGAACACTGAATCTGAGATTGATTACATGGGTTTGTCTAGTTTGAAAAGAAAGAGACTGAAGAATTAGCAAAGTTCTCTGAAATAAAACTCACATGTAAAAAAATACCAGACTCTGAACACACTATTGATGAAAACAAACTGAAACTTTGATGAAACTACTGATGAAACAAACAAACTGAAAACAGCAGAGTCCTCTTCCTATGAGGACACATTCTCCTATAGAGAAACAGAAATACTTTTGTTAGTGTGGTTTCACAGACCTTAGGAGTTGGTTCAGGTAGAATTATTTATTATCTGATTAGACCTTGCCTCACTTTTGCTAATTCTTGGGTGAAGATCCAGTGTGTGCTTAGAAAAAGTCATCCTCTAAGATACGAACAGCTGAGGGAAGCCTTCACCAATTTCTGTGGTACTTTAACAGGGTGGAAAATATTCCTGGTGCAAATGAACCTTGCAGGCCAGGATTCCCAGAATTTTCTCCTGCCACTAAAAAAAAATCTTACTGCCTGATCTGGGCAAGCATCCTGGCCATCTGAGGATTTCTAGGTTCTCTCTTTAAATGAAACCAGCATCTCCTGTCCTCACAGGGCACTAAGCAATGGGGAACTGGTAACACTTTCAGGACAGGGGCAGCAAGAGTGCAGAAAGTACCATAGCATAAACACTGCCAGGACCAAGCAGGAGGGAAACATTGACCAGACCAGATGTACACTATGCTAAACAAAAAATTTAAATATTCTTCAGTGTCCAAAGCCACAGCTCAGAACTAAGACAATGAAATGCAGAGGTCTCAGACCTAACCCATCTCCCAGCTCTGCAGCAACCACTGCTTACTCAGTAAGAACATAAATATGTGAATGGCATAAAAAGGTCTGAATGAAACTCTCAAACCTAATTCCCACAGGCTGCCCTAACATTAACTATAAATATTTTAACAGGTCCATTGTTCTAGCTTAAAGACAGAAGGACTAGTAACATTTTACTTCAAGTTTTTCAATAATTGGCAATATTTTGAGAGCACCTGGAGACAAAAGCTCATGGGAGAATTACAGGGTTCATTGGAAACTGTGGTCTCACTATTGCAGAGGGGGAAAAATGGATAACTCGATATTTTTCTAAGTCTCATTAACTTAAACCAAGTACAGAATTTGGGAGGAGTCTGACTCACGATCCTGGAATGTTCAGTGTTGTCAATACTGACTAAACTCACTGTCACACCTACCCTTTCTACATTTCAGTCCGGACAACAGAACTAAGCACAGATCTAGATTTGGATTTTGAAGCCAGAAGTCCATCAATGATTGAATTTAATCATGTTGACCACACAGTTATGAACCACCTCCAATGAACAAAAAAAATCACCTTTCTAAGTAAGCAACTACTGCAAAACCCATTATAAATAGCATAAAGGACCCAACTGTTTTCATTTCAAATTAACCAGGTTTGTTTCGAGTCCAAACCATTGCCAAAATAAACCAGAATGCCTATAGTTACATCATAACACAAAAGGCAACCTAAGTATCCCTTTCCTGAGGCAATGATGGCATCTAATCAATTTAAGTTCACATTATTAGTTGTACAGCAATAGGAGAGGCAGGGTATTGGGGCATTAAATATTAAATGTCCTTACACAGCTTTGAAAATTCCCCACAGGATCAGATGCCTGAAGACCTAACCTCACAACTAAGGGCCAGAACACAGTATGTGCAGGTACATATTTCTTACCTAGGCACACAGGTCTGTAAAGCCTCATTTTAAACAAATGTCTTTCTTCTGAAACCCATTTCAGACCTCTTCCCCTTTACTTTCCAGCAGTGGCCTGCAACTGCTGCCAGACCTCTGTTTATGCAGATGGGAAGAAATTCTATTTCCCATTTAACCAATGCCAGAAAAATGACCCTCTTAATTAGCTTCAGGTTCTTTTCCAGAAGGTTTACCAGAGGTCATAAGAGCAGTGAAGCCACAGAAGAAAAAGTGTAGGAACAGCTTGGTCCTTGAACCCATAACTCCACATGAACCAGCTCAGCCTTCCTATGCTGTCCTTTTCAAAAGGGTCTATCCAGGGCCACAAAGATAAGCTTGCACTGTCTGCACATCCAGGGCAACCTGTGAAACTCCTCCTGCAACAGCCCAGGAGATCTAAGAAGTCCAGGACCACTCGTGTAAGAGGCAGTAGGGTGCACCTGGACAGTACCACTCCAGGTGCCATGAATGCTGTGCACCATCCTCAGCTCCATCTGCTTTTCTGTGCAGGCAAGGTGACTTGCTAATCACCTAAAAGCTCCTTCCTTTGCCACAGGCCTACACTCAATATTTTTTAAGACACTTGCAGCTACTCACTGAACTCTTCAGGCCCTTCTGATGCAAGTCTTCTTGAAAGGGTTCAAAGACTTCACCCCAAACCTTTCCTTTTTTCTCCTCACACCCTTGTAACTGTACTGATCCACAATGATTTCTGCAGGTCACCTGCACCCATCCCAAAAGCAAGACTGCAGCACAGGTTATCTGGTGCTGCTTGACTTTTCAGGTAGCTGTGAGTACACATGCAATTCAAAACCAGACATATTATTGCCTTTCACTCAGCTAGTAACTGGGGGATGCACAAAGGCAGGTGTGCAGATTTTCTGCGTGGGAGGAGGAAATGGGAAACATCTTCAAAACACCATAATCATTAAACTGTAGTGGAGGGGGGAAAAAAATACAATGAGGCTTTGCTGATTCTATCATTACCAGGTTAATTTCAAGCTCATATTTTTAACTTAGCAGCTACATATTCTCCTCTTACCTTTGCCAAGCACTTGAGCACAAAATTTCCCAAATGCTGAGGAGCTGAGGGCAGTGCAGGGAAGGCAGGACACAGGTTAGGCAGCCTCATGGGGTGCTGGTAACAGGGGCTCCAGGCACAGCAAGCAGCAAAGCAAGTCCAGGGTCCATCCAGGGATCCTCTCAGGAGCAGCAGAGGACAGAGTCAGAGAGCTAGAGACCCTGGAGAATTCCATCCAGGAGACAGCTACTAAAATCACACATCTAACACTAGCTCAGGAGGGAGAGCCAAGTGCAAGGCTGGAGACCAGCTCTCCTACATCAGGCCCCAAAGAAAAGCTAATGAGCTGGGGCTGAGCTTAAATATGGCTCCTGTGCCCATGGGAGTGGATACAGGACTCAGGTGAAGCTGATCAGGGACATTACAGCCTATTAGGGCCCTCACAATGAGCAGCTGGTATTACCTTTTCTGGAACTTCATCAGGGTAAGCATCAATAGAATGCAATTCTTTTGGAAGGAAATTCACTTATTCTAAACAGTGAAGACATAGCTTTAGGATTTTCACTTTAAAGAAGAAAGAGGTGTTCACCTCCACGTTTTAGCCATGTTTTTCCTTCTGAGAAGCCTCATAATGAGCATGATATCATCCTTTTATGGCACTGATGTCCACATTCATTGTCAAACAAACCATGTCAGGCTATTTACTAAACAGATAAAATTAAGTCATACACAAATCCTGTCACAGCCAGTTTCTGTAGTAAGACATCAAAGATTTCAAAGTGAGGCTACAAAGACATTCTGGCCATTTAGTGCAAATTCTAGAGGAAGCCTTTAACATGGATCACTCCTAGACTGAGCCCACATCCTCATGGTACAGGACTGGATTCTGGGTTTCATTAATGGTTGGAGAGAAAGAAAAACACAAGTCTCTTAGGGGAAGGATCCTGTTAAGAAACTGCCACAGTCAGTGGAAGCTCTCCAAAATGACTGCAACCCACCAACGTGATCTTCCACATCCAGAGCCCCCAGCTCTGTACCTGAGGGTCAGGCTCACCCATGATTTCACCCCCAAGGGGTTGACAAGTAGCAGACAACACACCCTGGCATCACACTGCACTGCCCCGTCAACCAGGGCTCTCCTTGCACAGCCAAGCAAGCAAGTGCAGAAAGAGCAGGTGAAGGGGGGGTGGCAGACATGCTTGCAGGAAAAGACACTGTCCCCCTTGGAAGTTATTTCTAACACCTTTTAGGCCTCCATGTCCTATTTCCAACAGCAGCTGCCCTCACCTTGGGGGAGTGGCTGTAGATTTGCAAACATTTTGGACTGCCAGTACCGGGAGATGCCCCATCACCGTGGCCACTGCATTGCCAGTGCAGCAGCTGCTAAGGAGGCAGACAGATTGCTTAGAAGAGATCTTTGCTCTTGTTGATAGATGTCAGAGCTGAGAACAGCACCATGCTTCTGTTCTCCTCCACGCTGGGGAGAAGACTGGGTTTGGCAGCAAAAGTCCTCTCTTAGTGCCTTTTGCAAACACACTCAGATGCAACACCACATCCACTCCCAGACACAGGGAAAATATGGAGTTGTTTCATCAGTAACAGGGAATCTCTGTTAGAGGAAAATGGTGCCACTTAGAGACATTTTCCCCTGTCTTTTCATGTACAGCCTGGGACAGGGAGGAAGACAACACAGAGAGAGGCTGGACCACGACTACCTAAAGCAGAGAAAGAGTCATAACAGGGCCAGTGAAAGTAGAAAATGAAAGACTTCCCAACCAAGTCATAGGGATTTTGCATTTTAACTGGGCTCTCAGGCTTCAGTTTTAATTGTGCTTTTACTTGGTACAAAGCAGTTTTCAAAACCCAGCTTAGAGGGACAAAATGAATAGGCACAGTTATACAAGGCTTGGAACACTGAGAGCTAAAATGCTGACTGTTATCTTGGGCAGTTCACAAATAGTACTTACGCAAGCTGGGAACTGCTCCACCACTGCCAGCACTGCTGTAACTCCTGACCTTTTCCTGGACGTCAGATGGGAATGATTTTTAGTCTATCCGGTCTGGACTGAATTTGATCCCGAGCGCCAGGGCAAGGGAAGAAAAAAGTTTATTCTCCAAAAGCTTTACATACTGGATGCTTAAAATTTAACGCTCGCCCCTTAGAGCTATATTCCTAGCTCAGAGCTGGTAAGAAGCAACATGTTTTTTGCCTTAATCCCTTCCAAAGACACATTCCATAAATGGTTAGCATCCCTGCCAACCACTCAGTCTCTTAGCGAGCCCACATACCAGCTTTAAAGTAAGCTCTTCTAAAACCAATGCAACAGTCCTGTGGGTTAAGTTTATATTATTTCCAGATTCGTATAGCTGCAGGCTCCTTTTTAAAGTTGCAAATGATAAGTCATCTCTTTGTTGCCAGTACTTCTTTTTTTTTTTCTGTTTAACTTTGTTTAAACTGTTCACTGATGCACTTAGTGAAAAACAGACTGTACTAGCTGTAACTTAGCAGTGTATGCTATAGCAACAGGAACACAGCATGCATTTTGCAGCAGGAGGGGTGAAGAACCCCTGTTCGGACAGTTCAGTCTATTAATAATTCCAGTACAGATATCAGCACTTAAATTCAAGCAACAAAAGCAACATACTGCACTGACATAGCACCTTTCATCTCAAAAGACACCAGTTGCACACTCTCAACAGCATAACCTGTCTAAAGAAACTACCCTAAAAAATATACAAGGGTGTAAGGGACTTCCCTATAGTTTCATGCCAGCTAAGCACAGGGCAAAAAAAACCAAACCAGTCATAATACAGTCACTCCTCCTTCTGGCCCACTGGGGTTGGGTAAATTCCTGATTGCTTGCTGATGGCTTCATGTCTCTCTGTCCTGATCAGCACAGAAAGCAGGGAACCAGGCAGAACAAACAAGTGCTTTCAGAACACTGGAGTCCTTGCTTTTTCTCTGTTTCCTAAGAGACTGTAGAAATTTATTGCAAAAATGACACCACTGCCAAATTAAATTTTAGAAATATAATTCTATTAAATTCTCCCCCCTTCACCTTTTACTCTTTTGCCCAGTTTTGTCTTCCACTGTACACTCCATCAGTCCTGCCAGGGCTCACCAAAATTCAAGCTGGAGCTGAGAAAGCATTTGCTTCTCTTCATAAGAGGAGTTCATTTTCTCCTCTGTCTTCCCTGGCTTTGAACACCAGGACCTTTCTCTAGCTTCTCTCAGGATTTTGGTACCAGAAGCAGAAGCAAAGAGGAGCAAATGCAGAAAACTCCAGGGAATGATGCTACCCTGTATCTTCAGACCTCATTCCATGGGGCCTCTTCCACTCTCGCTCACACCAGAGCTGCTTCTTGGTAATCAGTGGGAGCTCTTTGTTTACGTAAAGCAGAATCTGCTTTTAGCTCCCAACTGCACATGTGTGTGTATGAGATGTGCAGTGGTGCCCAGGGAAGAGTCTGAAATTGTTTTTAAATTACACATCCTGCAAACTCATCAGCCTCCAACTCAACTTTGATAAACAACTGGGAATTGGTACTGGAAGCTCCAGTTGGGACTGGATTGAGGCTAGCTGGCTTTTTTTGTAAGTATGCTGCATTTATCAGTATACTGTGTTTGACCCTTTTAATGGATCCGCTGGGAAACCAAAGCTCCCATGCCTGCCTGTGAACTCACACTCTGGTTGTGCAAACATTTATATAAACAACTTAATCCCACATACTTGACTGGTCTCCTAATTGAATATTTGCAAGGCTTTGACTTCAGTGTAAACTGACTTCACTGGAGAGACAATGCAGCATTTTCTATACTTTAAAAGCAAGACTGGTATTAAAATTTTAAAATAATAATTTCTCCATGCCTCGATTCACCTTCAATTTACCTTTTGTCCTTCAAAAGAGGAGAAAAAGCAGGATGCACAATCAGAGTGAGGGTGAAAGAGCAGAGCTGACTAACAAGCATGCCCAGTTCCCTTTCACTTGCTCTGTTGTACTGTCATGGTCAGTCTGATTGCTTGGAGGCCCCCCAAAAATTCAGATATGGTACATCTGCTTCTAAAATTCAGATCTCTAAGGGAAAAAATCTGGAGGGATTTTTTCTGAAGTCTGATTCAGCTGCTTACCCTCTTCAGGAGCGAGCAGAAAGCAGGGATTCAGTGCACAGTTAATACAAACATTTATTGACCTTGGGCACACATAGGAGCTGCTTCAGAAAGCTACGTTAGCACATCACAAAGGCACCACGCTGCCTGGCACACTCTGGTACAGCTGTGAAGCTGCATAATTATTTTGCAGGCAGAATGGGGTGAAGCAGCCTGCAAGGCTGAGCTTCCTCTTGCCAGTGCCTCAAGCCGAGGGCTGGAACGCCTTTAGGATAAGCCCTGGGCTGGAACAAAGCTATTTCCCTCTCATTTCCCTTAAATGGTGTGTCTGACACTGTACTTGGGGGGCATGCCTTGGTTACTCCCTGACTGTTTATCTAAATTCTAATCATGTGATTAAAATGACTGGTTTATAGTTCCCAGATCAAGAGGACCCGCATCTTGGGATCTCTCGTACTGATTTAAACCCTGAGATCCAGACCCAGCTCTGGCTGTCAGCTGCAGGGCAGAGAGCACAGCCACCCTCAGCCTTTTCCAGCACAACTGCTCAGCCTGGGATGGCATCGGGTTTCCAAGGGGGACTTGTGGGCCACTGAGAGGGGGAAAGGACGGTCCTGTGGCTCATCTGCTGAAGCAAAACAGGCTCAGGCCTTTGTCCAACCATAACTTAGTAGGGTGGTGCAGAAAACTCACCAGGACTTTCTCTCTTCTCCGGTTCTGTAAGTGAACGAGGTGAGAGATAAAACAGAGATAAGCTGGGGCTTTGTTTTCCTTCCCCTGCCTTTGTAGGCTGTGGTTTCCCCCATTAGCACCAGTTTCTCTGCTGGGTCAGGCACCCAGATAAACTTTTGCTGCAAGAACTATCCAAGTGGTTTTGTTCAAGGCCCTCATCTGCTTTAATGAGGATAGAAAATAAATCCGGATGGGAGGGATAACCAAGCTGGTTCAGGACTGGGTCCGGTAGCTTTTGCCTCAAGTCCTGCTGGCAAGAGTGAATAAATTCAGTACCAGCCATTTTCTCCTGATGCTACAGAAGGAGAGGAAGCTTTCCTAGCTGAGGGGATGCTGTCCTGCTGTTTAGCTGGTGAGAAGGTGAACTTTGGGACAGAAGGTCAGGAGAGGGAGTGCTCCCTGGACTGCAGCCTTGGTACTGCTCTCTGTAAGGAGCCAAGAGGACCCGTGAGGGCAAATGCTGGGAGTGAAAGGACACTAATTTGTTGACAGTTAACAAAGATGATATTTGAGGGATGTGGCATAACATTTCAAGGAGCAAAACTACAATAATGGAATGTGTTTTCACTGGAGATAGCCTCTTTTTGGCTAACAGATGCAGAGAGAAACAAAGGATGAGCCTTTATGAGAGAGGGGGAGGTGAAACTCACAACTTTGAACCCTGCAGCCACCCCGAAGAGAAGCAGCAGGTACAGAGACTCACCTGGACTCACTGCTCACTGGTAGTTTCATCCCAGATCTCCATGCATGTGGAAAAAGATAAAGGCTCATAACTAAACTCAACCAAGTCCCATTGCTGGCACAAACTCCCAGTGACATCCGTGGGGTTTGGATAAGGCCCCTAATGAGCTGCCTTTATGCCTCCAAATCCGGAGGTGACAAAAGTGGATTTGGGGAATATAAAACAAGAGAGAAACTCCCACAGCAGCACTGCTCTCTTTAGCTGGTACTCGTAGAGAGCCTGTTCCTGCCAGCTCTGTAAAACAGGACTGCTACAGGGGGACTCGTGATTTTTTTGCTTTATCCATCCTGCACCACTTCAGACTGAGTCCTCCTTCCTTGCATGTGGGCTTCTCCCCAGGGACACGACCTAAAACAAGACTGCCAGGGCTATCAGGCATTTTAAAGAGCCAGAACACAACAGTAACACCAGTTACGTGTCTCTATTCGGCTGGATCTCTTAAATGTGTTCTGGATGGTGGGTTTGGCTTACTTAAGGACAGCAGGGAAAAAAGCCACGTCTTTGTTTAAGCATTGTTCTTCCTCCTGAGCACAATGAGTTGTGTTTTTTGTCCCACAGTGTGGCAGGTTTTCAACACAATGGATGGAAATGTTAACTCACAGCTTTGAGATGGCAACACATCACATTCTGGGGGCTAGGATTTGCTTTTGAACTTGAGCTGTACAGGCATTAAAAAGATTCATATCTCTTGACTATGTCATTTACATGCAAAATGAGTGCATTTATCTTGCCCTGCAAGATCTCATCAGGAAACACATCTGACATTCCAATGAAGGACAATTTTCACTTAGTGTTCACGGAGGATAAGCAAGCTCTGGATCACCTTTCACCTACGCACAAAGACGGAGCTGAACAACAAAAACAGTGTCAACATAGTACTGATGGAGCATCATCCAGTACTGCCTGTCCTGATGCAATATTTTGGATTCCTGCTCCATCAGCTGGAATCCTGCACAGTGTGCATGGTGCAGCAGAAGCCTTGCCACTCAGTACTAACCCAGCTCAGGCCTGTTAGCATCCAGGAGGTCAGCTACCCGCATGCAGAACCAGCCTGTTCACACACAGCAAGCCAAAAGCATCCATCCTGGCATCCTCGTGAATGTGCAGCAGCCAGTTTTCAAACCCGAGCACACCAGGCTGCTATAGGTGCACAAATTGATCTGGAATTATTCGGCAGCCAGATGTCTAGAACTGACTAGGCCACTGAATTGCCAAGAAAAACAATCAGCTATTTCCAGAAAGTTACTGGGCTGGCAAGTCTACAACCTGCAGCAAAAGGAGTCCGAGTCTAACCCATAATTTTAATATAACTGCCGATCATCATTATTTCCTGGCTACAGAGGATGAAATAAACTGCTCATCATCTTTTTAATTAAGTTATGTGGCTACAGTACACACATTACAAAGCCTGCAATAGCAGAATTTGCTGTCACAGAGGAGCATAGAGCAGTAGGCATTTTGAAATTAAAATTTCACATAAGCGTCCAAAACCACGTTAAGAAAGCTGGGAGAAATTCAGGCTGTGTACACCACTGAGTCTACTGACTTGAAGTATACCAGTCAGCACCCTGCCAACTGAGGTTAAAAAACAAACACATAAATAAATTTTAAAAAAACCCCACAACAATTATCCAGGGACGCCTTACACCAGGGCTGGCAAATTCACGAGCTGCTATTCATCATCCTATAAGCAGAAAAATTGAGCTGTTTGAGGAGAAAACGTGAAGCCTCATGGACAGGGTTTCCCCTATTTAAAGGTTTCTGTCAATCAACCAAACTTGGTTGCAGCAGCTGTGGTGCTCAAGAGGTGGTGTTACCTCCAAGGCATCCTGGAGGTAACAGAGCCCTCTCTGGGGCATCCATCTGAGCCACACACACGGGCATCCTGCTGATGATGTGTGCACTTCCTATAGGATTCAGCCCCCAGCAGACGGATGCAGTGCATGAGGGCCTGCACTGCTGTGAGGATGCTCAGTGGGTGCTTCTCCCTCCTAAAACTCCCCTTAACTGGAACATCATTTACAGATGAGGAAACACAGCCCAGCATCTGCATCTGAACACCCCAAAAGTTCCCCTCCCAGCAGAGGCTCACCCTGCTGTGCACGGCCAGGCCGGAGCTGGGCAGCCCAGGCACAGCAGGGAATTCCACACTCCAGCTCACTCGTGGCTGGCCTTCTACTCTGAGAGCTGATCACTGCAGTGCAATCAACATTAATCCCTTGGGGCAAAGCACATGTCAAGGTTTAGAAGAAAACAAGCATTTTGAAGCAGTGCAAACACACACAAAAATGCACTCCATTGTACAAGGCTGGCCTGGCTCTGCAGCCGGGGAAGGGCTGGCACCACCCGTGGAGCCTGGATCAGCTCCTTCTCCTCAGGGCTTGGTTTATCTTCCAAACACAAAACCCTTTTCTTGACCAAAACAGACAACAGAAACCAATCCAGAAGTGTGCTGCTTCTCCCTGTCCTCATTTCACTGCTTACAACCTCTTACCCCACAAACCCCACCTCCCAGTCTCCCTTCTTGTCCCCTCCTCACTGAGACTTGTGTGATGCTCCCACGGACAGGGAGTTTGTCTCACCTTTGAGTCTCTGAGTGCCTCTGCACTGCAGTCAAAACAGCATCCTCTTGTCCAAAGGGGAAGCACTGTTCATGAAAAACCTTCGGATAAAGTAGGCATTAAAGTTGTCCCTCTTTTCCCTGAAGATATTTTGCCACACCAGTGTTTGCTGGGCAGGGAACAAGTGATATCCTCATGCTAAGGACAACTATCAGAGCTGAAAAGGGAAGGAGTGAACAGTGCTCCTGGTCTAAGAGGAAAGAACAAGTGACAAAAGAAATAGGCAGAGGTTGAGGTGAACCGGCTCTTTGGATACCTGTTTGCTTCTGCAAATGCTCCTTCCTTGTCCTCTGTTCTGGCCAGAGCCCATTTTTCTATTCAGATGTGTACTAAAGCAGTGTTGGCTGGCCCTGGACACTCTCAGGCAGTCCCTGCTTCTCACCAGCCTCTTTTTTACAGAGAAAACCATTAAACTTCTTTTTTTTTAATTTGGTATTATTTATTTTGCCCCCAAATCTTGCTCCAGGAATGGCTGATAAATGACTTTAACATTTCAAACAATCAGTTTTGGTCGGAGATCAAGCAAGAACCTGGATGGTAAATAATTGGGAGGGTTACTGATGATGACAGACAGATGGTTAGCATGGAAGACTAATATCAAAGTCACCTCCAGCATCTTGGCCCCAGTGACCCTTGAAGCAGCATGTAATGTGACCATCAGCTCCATCAAGCAGAGGATCAGATATGCTCACCCTGTGAACAGAATACTTTGGAAAACAGCTGTAATCTTCAGCGTCCTTTGATCTTTCTATTGCCTCCCAATATGCTTATTGCCACTTCAAATCAATCTCCTGTAAAGAGGAGACCTGTGCTACAGCCCATGTGTTACACAGGCGTTCTGAACGTCTCTGGGTATTAAACACTCTCTAGCACATTTCTTCCCTGAGAGGGAGTCCTGGGTGCTCCTGTAAACTATGGCTGAGGTAACCACATTTCTGTCCACGTAAGACTTTCCATTGTCATCCCAAAGGAAAAATGCCTCCTCACTTCCCCTCTGCAGAGCAGTGCAGCTGGCAGGACAAGTGGCACCCTGCCTCCTGCCCAGAGGTAAGGGAATGATCCCTATATATGGGCTCAGAAGTGACTTGGGAACTTGCACGAGGTAAGGGCATTGTCATACACTGGCACACGTCATTATTCCATGGGTAAAGCTTCTCTAGTCTGTAGCAGTGGAAAGGAAAAAATACCAGAAAGATTTCATTAAAAATGCTCAGGGAAAACGTTTTCAGGTTTTCTAATCTTTTGGAAATATTGGAACTATTTGAAACCTCCCTCAACTTATGCCACAGAGAAGAAAACAGTAAGAAAAGACAAGGATTTGGAGTAATTTGGGTCTATAACAGGACACAGAATTTTTACAAGCCATTTTTCATCACAATATTTTTTCAAACTTCCCCCTCTCACCACTCCCCACAAAGATGTGAAGAACCCACATTTTATAATTCTCTGACTTTGCTGCTTTGGTGCTTTTGGCAGGAGCAAATGTCGACCCAGCTCTGGCTTGGATTTTAGGGAAATACCTCTATTTTGCATGGATTCACCTGCTGCTTTTTAGGACCTTGCACATCCAATAACCTGCAAGGCTCAAGTTATTCTGCTTTGCAAGAAATTGGAGGCAAAGGACACAGGACAGGGCAACCTGGCAGGAGTCAGGCAGCGCTGTCACCAGTCCAGAGATTCTGACAGGTTTCCACAGCACAGAAGGGAGGAGGTGATATGAAATAATGGACAGAATATTAAACCAAAAGGAAGAAGCAGAGATCCTCCCCAAGCAGTCGCTCACTGTTTCTCTGTAAACAAACAAACATGTTAATAAAGGAAGAGCAAAAAGTCAAAATGGACTTTGCAACCAACTAAAGAAAGCCCTAAAAAGGGATAGGGACTATGAAGGCCAAGACACACAGGAATCCTGACAGAAAGAGAAGTGCTGGAAGTTAAAAAAGACAGTGAAACATAAGATGTCAGGGAGAACTCCATCAAGACTAAAAAACATTTTTATTATACTTGGCATTAACAACTGAAGTCCTCTAACTGTGGCTAAGATGTAGAAGGAACCTCTATAATACTCCATTGTATATTAATTTTACATCAAGAAAAACGTAACACTCTGGGAACATGATGCCTCTGTGCTGCCAGCTGCCAGCACGGCTTCTCACCCTCCTTGCTCTGCTCCTGGCCAAGAAGCCTTCCAGAAGAGGGTCAGTGAGGTCTGGGGCTGCAGTTTGCTATGCCTCGAGGCCTTGAGAAGGGAGAAGCCGATGTGCTTCACTGGGGACACGGCTCTGCTGGCAGGGGAGACACCCCCTTTACAGAGAGGGGATGGAGCCACAATTCCAAGACACTGATGGAGATTTTCAGGGCTAGAAATGATCCCTGTTGCTCCAGGGGCCAACACCCCCTCAGCACATGGTGTTACCCTTTGGGTTTTGCAGCCCAGCAGCTGGAGCCCCTCGGCTGCTGCACACGCGCGTGCCGGTGCTGCAAAGGGTGCCGTGGAAAGGGCAAAAACGCTGTGCTAGGAGACAGCTCTGCTTGTGACATCTTGGGGGACATTTCCCCACTGAAAGGCTTGGCAAGCACTGCAACAGCCTAACCAGGGAAGTGGTTCAATCACCATCCCTGGAGGGATTTAGTAGGTGTGTAGATGTGGCACTTAGGGATACGGTTTATTTTAGCTTGGCAGTGTTGTATTCACAGTTGGATTTGGTCATCTTGTCCAGCCTAAATAAATGGATTCTATGTAATACCTCTGCCAAGCAGGAATATCACAGCTTTGTTTGACTGTCCTCCTGAAGCACAGAGTGTGACCAGGAAACTGAAGAACCTCTCTCTCCTATGCATATGGACTTCCTCTCCTTTTTCTCAGCTTCTCAAAAAGATGCAAATAATGGGATTTCAAAGTCATGGTATTTCTGTGCATGGAATGTCAGTCACCAGCCCAGAACTTTGCCCATCCTGGGCATTTCTGAGGGAAACTCACACCTGACCAAAGCAGCAGCAGCCATACTTCTGCACTTCCACCTGGTAAAACAGATTTCTTGGTGGGGCACTCTTTGGGGTAGAACATACAAAAAAGAAGACGGTTTTGTTTATAATGTTTCACTTACAAGAAAAAGCTTTGAATGCTTTTCAGTTCAGGGCTCAGTAGGCAAATTCTGAACCAGGTAAATGATGAATGACTGGTATTCTCATCCCTCTCTTTTCCTCCCTCTTCCCCAGCTGAGGAATACATTGTGTAGGATCCTACACAGAGGGTGAGCAGAGCTTTGACAAACACAGGGCCAAGTCCATAACTGAGACTTTCAAGTGGTTGTGCTGAGGCAGTAACTTCATGGTTTGTTCAGTTCCAGACTTTAACCTCAGTGCCAAGAATCAATGCCACATAATAATGAAAAGTCTAAAGTAATTTTTAAATACAGAGGGAGAGAGAAATGCAGTGCAAAATACAGCTAAAAATAAAAGAGCAAAAGTAAGCAAATAAGGAATGCTCAAAATGGGCATGGCAGTTTCCTCTGGATCAAAATTAAGACTTAGTTACCACCCAGTCTAGTGAACCTGGAGTGGATCTGGAAGACATTAAAGATTTGGAATAAAAAATAGAGAGTTGAAAAATTATATTTGATTGCTAATTAAAATAAACTGCAAAAATAACAGCAATGGGCTGCCAATATTATTTGTACTTCTGTAGTGCATCCAAATACACTGTGTGGAATTGCACTGTTCAGTCTTTGAAAGAGGAACATTTGAATAAAAATGCATAACCCAGTTTAGGAACTTTAGAAGCAGTGCACAGAAATCCCCTGTATGTTCTGAAGCGTGAAAGCCAAGCCTCAGCTGGGACTTGAGACAGCCATGAAGACCTGATGGCTCAGGCTCAGACTAGACCTGGTGCCCAGGCTGGATCCCAACTGGAATCCCCTGGGCCCACAAGCAAGGGGATATCCTCAGGTGCCAACTCATATCCTATATAAGATATACCATCTTAATTTAATGCATCTTTTGGCCTTTCAACTACAGAGTGTATTGAACGCCATAAACTGCCTTTGAACTGCTTATGGGAACGTATTTATTTATTTATTTATTTATTTCCTGAAGAAAAGCAAAGTATCTGGGGGAGTTTTGGTTGGGTTTTTTGTTTAAAGCGTGGCCTGAACTAAACTGGGTTCTGCCAGCCGTCGATTTGGTCTAGACAGCTTGGGCTGTGATTCCATCAGATCAGCCATGGTCAGAGAAAGCAGGACAGCCCTGCTGGGAGCCTCCCAGAGGAACCACGAGTGTTGGCAGACCCGATGGCAGCAATCCCCCAGACAATGCGGATCGAGAGTCCACAGAGCTTCTCATAGCTAAGGGACTGGGTCTCTCACAAGAGATTAAAGATGGAACTGTGGTCCATGAAAGGCTGCCCTTAGAAATTTTGTCACCAGAGGAACCTTTGTCCCTGTCCCTACTCCCATTCCCCCATGGCAGGACTCCAGTCAGCACGTACAAACCAGTTCAAGGGAAGTGAATGTCCTCCAACATGAAACTTTCAGAGATCTGAGAAACTAATCAGATGACTGGTTCATTTGTACTCAGGAAACTAAGGTATGTTTTAAAAAGCTTGACAGTCTCTTTTGCATTTGATAAATTACATACATTAGCCACCCCAAAGGTCTGCTCAGTAGCTGCCACCCCACTGTAACATCTTGCTTTCTTCTCCATGGGAACTCTATAAATTCACTATCCTTTTCTTGTAATCCATCTTCCTCATTACTTCTGTCAAGGAACCACTTGAGCTTCTTTAATTCAACCACATTTTCCCAGGCACAGCTAAAAGCCTTTGGTTGTGTTCATGACAGGAAATGCCTGGTTATCTGTTAGGTAAAACTGATTAATAAATACAAAAGCTTCCAGGACAGCGTTTGGTCTTCTAAAAGTGGTTCTCGGTCCAGTCCTGTTGTCCCATTTCCTTAAGACAGAGTATCTTTACCTTTGTCTAAACCCCATGGCAATATTTCAGGACCCTACCAGGGGCAGCAGTGGTTAAGACCAGCACAGATCTTCCCCAGGGCACCCACCAACTCCTGAACTTCATCAGAGGGCTCCAAGGTGCCGATATTTTGGCTTCAAGGCTTCTCCTTGCTGTTTTTCACCAAAGTTCATCCATTCCTCTTCCGTGGTGTCAAAAAATCAGCAGACACTCACTTTGTTTTATGGTGTCTTTTGCCCTTTGAATGCATTTAGCACTGCAGGAAAAATAATACTGGTTTGTCAGATTTCTACAATTTCTAATCAATCCAGAACTTTTCCCCTTCTGCATTCTTTCCCTCTGCCTTTCTGTTTGTATTCCTTAGCTCAGGAAAGCAGAATCTGATTTCCCCTAGGCCAGTTTTTGATTTTTGTTGTAGTTTTACCTGGCAAATATTACTCTGCTCATTAGGTCAGATGTAAATTTTTGATGGCAGCATTGAAGATGACAGCCAGAAAACATGAAAATGTTTTCATGCAAGAAGAATTATGCCAGGGGTATTTAACAGCAGAGCACTGTACAGAGGGAACAACTGCATTGGGCCCTCTGTAGATGGGTGTGTGAGTTGCTCACAGTTACTCTGGCATTTAACACTCAACCAAGAAGGCAGCCAAGGCCATGCAAAAGCACTGAGATAGTCTCTGTGAGAGCCCTGTATAACTTTGAGCTTAACAGGCACAAAATAATACTAACATCTTTTTACGGGGTTTTTTTTGGTGGTTTGTTTTGTTTTGTCTTGGTTTTTTTTTTTTTGGTGGAGGAAGGGAACTTTCTATATTAAATCTATTTTTAAACTAAAAAACTATTTTCACTTAAAAGCCAAAAATCCCTTTAGACATGGCAGCCCTGTGTCTTCAGCTTATATGTTTTCAGAATATTTATATATATATATTTTTTTTTTAACATCTGCCCCACAGGAAAGAACACTTTTCTTCCATGGCCATCAAACCCCAAAAATGAAGTCCCAGACAGAAATGCCATGGTCTGTTTTTTTTACCTGTTCTATCCTCTTTCCACTCAGGGTTTGAATGAATGTCTTTTGGGAAGAGAAAGGAAAAAGGAAAGGGGCAATACGATACGAAATGTGTCTGGCAAGGGTTAGGCAAGAGGCTCTCCAACACAGAAAGACAAGGCAGGGTAGAAGAAGGAATGGGCAAATCCTGACCTCTCTGAGCTCACCAGGGGTTTGGCAGGCACCAGAGAGGGTCCTGAGCATCTCTGTGCTCCACACCCTGTCTCTGCTCTTCCCTCTCCAGTGCCCAGTGGGACACAGCCCCTCACACAGGCTTTATTGCATTAAAGGTCTGTGAGCTGGTGCCCTTGTGTTCCTTCTTTTATAAAAGAGGAATGTGTTTTGGCTGCTGAACAAGAACAGTAAAGATGGGTTGTAACAGATACAGTCAAGCTGCCTAAACCAGCCTTTTTCATTTTATCTCTTCCCTCCCCCCCCTTCCCCATTTGATTCACATAACAAGCAAATCCACCCAGCGAATATAAACATAAATAGATTTCCATGGGAAAGTTCGTTTAAAAACCCTCAAGTCTTTTTTAAAAAGAATTCAATAGATATGTCAATGAGCAGCTGTAAGCTAAAATCATCATCATTCTTACTCTTCTAACAAAATCAAGCCTAGAATCTTCCTGGGTAATTCCCATCTTTGCATAGGTCAAATACATAAATTATGTTACTTTTCCCCAGGCCTCCTCCACAGCCAAAACCAAGCCAGGATGAGCAATAAATTTCCTCACTAGATGGAGCAAGAGCATCTAGACAGTAGAAGGTATGCCAAAGTACTCCACAGGGACTCTCAGAACTGGGACAGCCCAACTCCATTTACGAGCCTCGGAAAACCACGGACAGAGCTCTTGTCTTTTCGACTTCTTCCAGCAATGTCAGTGCTGCGCTTCAGTAGCTGAGCAACACTCAAAAATCAGGGGGAATTCCCTGATATGGTAAAGCTCTTCAAAGGGAGAGGGGTTCCTGTCACCACCCACTGCCTCCCTAGTTCCCACTCTCAGTAATGCTGCTGCTGACAGATCTATGTAAACCACGCTCCTACTGGCTTTGTTTGTGGAGGAACAGAAATTTTCAGTGGTGATGTCTCTCCTCCAGCTCAGCCCCCTGGGCAAGGTTTGAGTTACTGGTGGTACAGGGACACCTCAGCTACTGCAAACCCATGGCAGGAAGCTGACTTGGGTTTTGGCTGGAAGGCATGAAAGGCACCTCTGTGTAGCCATTGTTGGCTCTCCCTCGCTGAAGTAAGTGCCATTTGCGGTTGCTGATAAAACTCCTCCTGGGTGTTACCAGCACAGAGTCTAGCATGGAGTACCATGGAGGGTCTAGCACCATCACATCAGAAAAAGCTGGAGGACTGCAGTGTCTCTTGGGGTAGGAGCTACTGATTGTACTGATTGATGGAGTGACATTTTCTGCAGGCTGTCTGGAAACTCCAGTGAAATCCACCACTGAGGGTTATTCCTGTTTCCCCACAGCATTAGATCTGTGGCAAAGTGTCACAGTTTAACCCCAGCTCCCTGCCAGCCCCTGCACTTTCAAGGCAAACTGCATCCTCTCCTCCTCCTTCCTGAGACATCACAGTGGCAAAACCAGTTTATTTCCTAACTGGAGATTCAGCAAGTCCTTGGTGTTCTGACTTTTGATACTCCATTCTGAGGAAAACTTCTGGTGTGGAAAACACCACCACCATTCTCTAGGGCTGAAGTTTAACAGCAAGTGAAAATAGGATGTAGACAAGCCTAAGGATATTTTTAAAATGTTCAGCAACCTTAATTATTGGCCCTGTTGACAACTTGTGCTGCCTGTGTCTGTCACCAGAAGAAATGACAGGACAAACAGTCAAAGTCCTACAAAAACTGCCTCATGCTAACAACAAACCATACAACAAGGATCATTTCTCCCCAGTATTTGATAACCAAGGATTAGAATGAGTCTTTGGTGCAACATGAGGAGAAAAAGTCCCCTTTCTCCCCAGCTTATTCCACCCCATAACCCAGTCCCATCCTGACCTTTTAGCCACCTTTGGAGAGCTGCAATTTTACTCAGAGAATTGCAGTTTCTCAACACGGGAAATTATTGATGTGAGAACAATCATTTGGCAAGGCGGCGTACGTGCCGTACTTCTAGGAAAGGAAAGGACAACTCGCAGCAAACATTCCTAGTGGGATGAAATTCTGCTCTAACATATTTATCTGCCTTCCAGAGAGCTGATTTTCCCCCAGGAATGCTGTCTTGCGACAGGAACTGTCCTTTCTGCCACCTTCCTTTCAGAGTGTGACGTGTTTCACAAAATGCCTGGATAAGTAACATTGCATCTTAAGAAGGCTAAATTACGACAAATAAGAGGCAGAGCAAGATGCAAACAAAGGCATAAAAATGTTTTTAAAATGTCAAGTATTTTTGTAGCAGATTACAATAGCTTTTTTTCCCCCTCCATCTTTTTGTCCTCACAAAATGTTTTCCTGTTGGACAAAGAAGCACAGACTTAAAACAGAGTTTTCTCCTGTTTTCTTAGACTATTTTCTATTAAAAAGGAATCTTGAAAAACAAAATAACCCACTTCCCAAAATAATTTCCAGTTTTTTATAAACAAAATATTTGTACCCCAAAGTTGTGGTTTCTCATTTCATTTTTTTAAATCCATGAAAAAAAACCCCAACACTTTTGTCTTCTGAAATCCTCTAAGGAGGAAAAAAACCCATAACCAGCTCTTCACAATAGTAGCACATGCTTGCTTCATATGCTTGCTCCTGCCTTCTTTTATGTAGAGATAAGCACATGTTGTTGCAGGATTAGATGGGAGACTTCCAAATCACACAGGAGGTGGCAGGAGGATTGCTCTTTCTGCAGCAGAAGGCATGAAAACTGCTGCATGTTCTCTTCTACCTCAATAAATATCTGTGCACACAGTGAGACTGAGGTCTCTGGCTCAGGTTTGCTTGGATTCTGTCAAACTTTATGGTCCTGCATGGGGGAGAGGCACATATATTCATTATCTTATGGCCTTTCAGGAAATAACGTTTTGTCTCCACCTACTAAGTTTTTGCCTTGTTTTATGTGGAAAACGGGGCTGTTGGTTGTGCAGCTTGCCCGTGTCCCTGATATATTTTGAAACCCCCCCAAATTCCTGCATGAGTGGAGGATTCACAAGTTGCTCCTAATTACCCGTGGTTTTAACCTCTGACTTTGAAGGAAGCAGCTCCCAAGCCCCTGCATAAATCACAGAATCACAGAATGGTTTGGCTTGGAAGTTTCGGGAAACTTCCCAGTCTGCCCATGCGGGAGCTGCTCTGGCAGCCCCCCTCCCACCACCAGAGGCTTTCACTGCTGGGACTGAGGCAGCAGCAGCTCCAGTGACCCCACGGGTCCCCTCCTGACTCCCCATACACCCCACCCTCACACCCAGACAAGTTTTCCTTACTGGTTCAACTCCATGTTTCCCACAGCAGAGTCTCAGAGGTCCAGAACCTTACAGCAATTTATTCGTGGTGCAGCAACACAGGAAGAGCTCAAGCTGGTGCCTCTGAGGAGGGGCCCCGAAGTGAGGAACCCCTGGGCTTTTACCCCCTCACAGTCCAAGCACCCAAAACTCCCACTCTTCCTCCCGAGCCCTGGGCTCCCGCCGTGTCCCTGGGTGTCACCTGGCTGGGTCACAGGTCCCTCTGTTATGCAAAGGTCTGCAGTTCACAGCCTCTTGTCCCGGGCTCGCACCTGCAGCTCCTGCAGCACCTGCACTGAAGCAGAAGGGACCTTGCAGACCATCCAGTTCCAGCCCCTGCCACGGACAGCAGCACCTTCCTCTAGACCAGGGTGCTCAAAGCCCCACCCAGCCTGCCCCGGGTATCCACAGCTTCTCTGGGCAGCCTGGTCCAGGGCCTCACCACACTCACAGTAAAGAATTTCTTCCCAATACCCAATCTAAACCTGCTCTCTTTCAGTCTGAAGCCGTTCCCCCTTGTCCTGCCACTACATGACCTTGGAGTCCCTCTCCATTTTTCTCTTAGGCTCCCATCAGATACTGCAAGGCCACAATTAGGTAACCCTGGAGCCTTCTCTTCTCCAGGCTTTCCTCACAGGAGAGGTGCTCCATCCCTCTGATCATCTTGGTGGCCTCCTCTGGATTCCCTCCAACAGGTTGATGTCCTTCCTGTGCTGTCTCCACTGTCTCCCAAAAACAAAGAGACAATTGAGACAGTCAGGGAGACTAGAGCTTTCATCATGTGAGATCTCTCTTACCTGTTGGTTACACACACCAAACACAGACACTGGCAGGCACAGCTGTGCAAAGGAAGCAGTCCTGAAAGGATCAGTGGGGTCAGGATTGAGCTCTTAATTATCAGATGCATCCAATTAAACTGACTGCAAAGTACCAACTGGATGCTGACATTAATACTGTAAAATATGTTTTACAGTTACAATTGCATCAATGAGAACCATAATACACTAATTTCCTGAGGCTGTTTTATGTACTTCAAGTGGTTTGAGCTTGAGAAACATAACTGGGAAAGCATAACAAATGCGTATTTCTTGGTGGTTTGCCTGGATTTGTTATGAAGCTGAAATCTAGACACTGGTCAAATGGTTCTTTATGGGTATTGGTCATAGGTCTTTCCTTTTTACTTTAATTTCCTGTTACATTTCTATTTAGAATTTGAAATTGTCTGTTCTGAGAATTTCCCTTGTGGTTGCTCCACTTCAATCAGAGAAATTCATGTGGGCATTTTCTGGAAGCTAAGTATGCAGGTCTGAACTTTTTCTCAACTGTTCGGATTGCAGCTTTCAACACCAGAATTCTGTAAAATACTTAACACTCCAATAATGAGAGAAAAGAGCCCAGTTCCCTCCACCTTGACCCGTCTCCCCAGCAGGACCTGCTGGAGCCTACAGAAAACAAAAACCAAGGCTCTGTAAAGAGTTTGACTTTCTAAGAAAAGATGTGGATCTGTTTCTCTCCTGAGTCACACCGTGGTGACCCTGACGGAATCCTTCTCGCTTGTGCAATCACGGCCTGGAACCAGGAGGAGGGTCATGTCCCCAGCATGTCGTTGGACACTGGATTTACCTGTGCTGCAGCCAAGGAGCACAGACATCAGTCTGCAGACATCCTCTCAGGGTGGTTTTGGGCAGCACAGGACACTGCAAGGCACCCTGGAAGCTGGTCCCGTGGCCCCTGGATGGGGTGGAAGAGAAGCTCAAGTCATACACGACACCAGGTTTGCTGGGTCATCTTTATGGACAGTAAAATCCAGCTTTGGGGCAAGTGACAAAAAAGGGTATAAATGGATGTGTATCACCTACCAAAATCAACTCTGCAGCTCAGAAACCAACCTAATCAGGCACGGTGATGCCTCTGTGCAGATAGAGGCTTCTGTAAAACATATCCTAAATCAGAGCTGGTCACACAGGAGCTCCCTGAGCCACCGAAGAGAAGAAAATAGTGGGAGGCCACTATTAATCTCACCTAAATGAAATGTCTAAAATAAGTGTGATGATTCACATCCTAAAAAGGACTGTTAGTCCTTCTTGTCAGTAAAAGGAGCCGAGGGAGAGCCTTGCTCAAGTGGGGATATTTATACTGCAGCCATGTACGAGGAGGTGAGGTAAAGCCTGTCCCATCAGTGCCCCTTGGTAAAGAAAACACTGTTACCAGGAACATGCCCTGAAGAGCTTCATGAAAAAAGGCAGAAACTCTTCCTCCACTTCCACCTTGGCATCATGGTTGTTTAAATTGAACTCGAAAAACTTCCTGGCCATTTGCAACAGCATTAGAAGGACTTGTGAGAACAATTTTCATGCCTTTTGCAGAGCTGGAAGTGGTGGGACTGTTTTTGGAGATTGATTTACTCACATGAATGAATACTGGCATGATTCTACCAATGCAATGTAAATTGCAACTGAAGACTCCTGAGCTCTACTCTCTCTACAATTTTTACATAATAAATGCTTATTACAGTTCTCAGAGCAGG
>NW_008236487.1:2312252-2332964 GCF_000691975.1 Corvus brachyrhynchos | reverse complement strand
AGGAATGAAGAGGCAGGGAAACTCCATTTTAAAAACATATTAATCTTTTTAGCACATTGCAAAGATAAAATGCACAAAGCTGTTGTAAATAGGAGGTAAGGTAGAAATCTCAAGCTTTCCCAGAAACCTCATTTTATTACTCAGAGCTCCATTAGGTTGATGACCAGGCTAGAATTCAGCATTATTCATGCTTTGCAATGTCTAGCCCTCTTCCTGTCTGTCCATCGAGGCTGCTGTCGTTAAGGGCCCTCCCAGGAATCTCGCAAGAAATACACTGACAAGATATAAAGATTGCATTTCAAAGTCTGCTCTTCACTTCTGCATCCAGGGGAAAAAAGTTGGTGGGGAGTCTGGCCCTCTCCCTCTGCAGGCAGCAGGACCTCCACAATTTACTGCAAGGAAAACAAGGATAAGGATCCCAGGTTACAATAATCAAGGCGAACACAGCAAAACATGAGCGTAAAGAGCTAAATTCAGTATTGTTTTCAGTCAGGGGTTCTGTGGTCACCAGTTGAACACATGAGGGCTAAACACTTGTCCAGCAACTGGAGCTGCATGACATCCTCATCCTTTTTGCCCACGCTGTCTCGGAGAGCTGGACAGGATCACACGTTCACGCTCTCTGCATCCAGTTAGACAGCTCTTTGAGTGACCTGCTTTTACAAAAATGCTGAGTTCAGTGGAAGTTACTGTGCATAACACTCAAAAACAGGGACATAGGAGGCAAACCTATTAAGCACCTTCTGAACCAAGACCAAATAACCAGGCTTTGTGGAGCCTTTTTCCTCATCTCCATGAAAACCAAGTCAAAGCTACACAAAACTGGAAAACAGATTGCCCAATGTTTTGACAGCCCTTAGAGTACCCTTTGGGGAGTACAAGCATATCTAATATAGCACCCCTAATATTTCTGTAATCGATTTTTCCATTCATTAACTCAACCAATTCTTCTTCATTCCTGGCACGCCACCCTTGGACACTGAAGGGATTAACATCAAGCAGTGCCTGTTAAGTATGATGCTTTTTTGAGGGATATCATTAGCAAAAGACCTGATCCATGAGGTGATGAACAACCACAAATCTCCCCAGCAGTGGCAGAGGCACACACTGGTCTTTGGCCAGCCACAGCAGTAACAAGTCATTTGTCATGCAGCACTGCTGAGCCCACGCACAACAGAAATGCACTGCAAGAGCCCCTCAGGCCACAGAGCCCTTCCACTGCCTCCTACAGATCCTGCTACTCAACAAATTCCACCACTGTCAGCTGTGAAAAACTGCTGGGCATCATGGTGGGAGAGAGCTTCACTGGAGGAACAGGGAGAACAGAACAAGCAGATAAAAATTATTAAGAGGAAAACAGGTCACTCAGTGTTTCTCTCACATGGGTGGCTTTTTCCAGCTAAAATATAAAAATCCTCATTTTCCCCTGTGCGTCGTAGGAATGCAGACAGGACTGTAAAACATAAAATGCGATCCAGCTGGAAATCCATACCTCAGCACAGCAGTTCTCAGGCTTTTTCAGAGGTATCTCCCTCTCAAACCTATTCCACACTTGACCCTGTCTCCCCTCATCTAAGCACCTCTTACAGGCAGTCTGGAGCCGGCAGGACACGCCATCGAGGAAGGGGCTGTGGAAGAAGGCTGGGTGGGAGCACCTGGAGAAGGTACTTTGTGGTTGGATGGAGAAGTTTAGGGCGGGGCCACATCAGGGGACAGGGCAAAACCACAGACTTGAGAAGATGTTGAGAGACACAGTAGCCAAAGGGATCACTCAGAGCCAAGTGATAACTCTTCTCCCCAAACAAACACGAAGGACCATGTGGGTTTTCAGCCAACTGGCATTTGTTTCCTTATTGTGTAGATAGCAGCTTTCTATGGAAACCATTTTGGCACTTGCCAGTGTTCATTTTTTTTTTCATTGTTCTGAACAAAGATGTCAGTATTTCTGGTGGATTCTGACCAAATCTGATTCATGCTTTCCAAGCTAAGAAAATAGGACCAAAACCCAAGCTCCTGTGGAATTTGAGTACTAAGGTATCAGAAGGGAAGGGCAGAGAAGCTAAATAAGGAACTAGAGGACAATAGGATATAAAGTACTAGTACTAGTTAAAAGGAGGTATTCCTGCCCGTGGAAAACACTTGAGCCAACCACACAGAAGGGAAAGCACAGAACGTTAAGATTTCCAGTATTGAAACAAAGTCCTTTTCATTTCAGTAGGGTCTCCTAAAGCTTTCACCTGAGAAAATGAGCCCTGGGAAAGTTTATTCTGCTTTGCTATTGTCCAAGAAAAACTGAGTACCAGTTCCCACAACATTTCATGAAACTGAAATGTGTATGTGCATATATTTTTCAAAAATTCCAATACGGGCATGGGTTGAAGTGTACACCAAGTGCAAAACCAAAGCTCATGAGTTTTGTATCACTAACGAGCACTTTTCACACTAATGTGCTAGGAAAGGTTGCAGAACAAGAATGAGAATTTGCTTTGCAGGAGTCTTTCTCTATCAGCTACACCTACAGACTCACTCTACTTGGGTAACTCACATCCGTCCCTATATTTCAAGACAGGTGTAAGAGGTGTCTGAACTGTCTTTCTCAAAGCTCTATTTGAAAGCATGCAAAATGCTTCTAAATTTCCACAAATTCTGATGGGGAGAGAGAAGAATACAGGAGTCCTTGCAAAAAATTAGTACAAGGCTATCTGAAATCAGATCCCTGAAATCCAAGGCACATTCCAATTTGTGTTCTTCTTTAATTTGGCATTTGCTCATTGCTAAGCACCTTTCCTCATGCAGCACTGACTAGTCTAGTGAAGCTGCTGATGCAGGACTAAAGTAGGATTAATCTGCACAAGCGACCCTAGATGATGACTGCAATTTATTCCCCAGCAGAACTAACTCACCCTCACACCACTTGTTAAACCACAGGGCAGTGCTGGCAGAGATAAAAGGTGCTGCCTCTCAGGAGAGGCTGAGCACAGCTCGCTGTCCCCATGTGCACACAGGAGTGTAAAATTGATCCCGTTTTCCTGCACATACTTTGCCACAATGCACTTGCTCCACCTGTTGTCCACTTGCTTTTCTACAAGTCCACCTACAGCTGCACTTGGTGCAATTGCTTTGCCTTTAGGGATGCTTAGGGATCTTTCTGCCTGCCTTCTCACTCCTAACACAGCCAGTATCACTGCCTTCCCTACCAGCTCTGAAAAAAACCATCTGCAGTTCAGGAACAGCTGAAGAACCACAGATCTGACAGAGATCGAGCTCAGCTTTAATCACAGTAGTTACTGAGAGCCTGACAAGTGTCAGTCAGGAAAGCAGGATGCACTAGGTAGTTAATTCCTCAGCAAGGCATCCTCAGTCTAGGTTATGGGATTAATAGCACATGCACATTCCTACTTTCCAGCACTTCTGCTAGATTATCACCAGGAACAAGGAGAAAAAAAGGCTTTTACTGGAAGAAACAGGCACTTCCACTGAACAGCTCTGGCAGCATCAGGGTGTTCCCTGTGTGTATTCAGTTGTGCTATTTGCTCCTAATGGGTAGGAATGACCAACCTAGAAGATGGCAGCAAAATACTGCCTGGCTCCTCTGATGCCAACAGCAACCAAAATGTAAGATTTGCTGTCACTGGATTGACACTGAATTCCTAGGAGAAGGGGGAGAGAGAGAGAGAGAGGGAGAGAGAGAGAGAGAGGGAGAGACATTCTTTTACCAAAGTAGTAAATCCTAATACTTTCATGCAAGTACCAGACCAAAGGTGAGGCAATACTCACATGCTGTGCTGAGGGGGAGCTGGGAGACACCTGAGAAAGAACATGGCTCTATTGATGAGGCATTAACACTTGCAGACACAGCACTTGTAGTGCCATGGGTCCCCTTAGGGCCACGACTGCTTTCTGAAGCCTGGTAAGAGCAATTGCAGCATCACAGCAACTGAGCTGTGGGCCAACGCCCCTCCTTTCGAAAGAGCCATCAGAAGTCATCTTCAGGCCACTCCACTGCACTGAGAGGGACTTCACAGCCCAGCAACAGCCGTAGTCTGGTATCTGCTGCCCTCCCCTGCTCTGTCAGCATAACGGGAAGAGCAAGCACAGGGAGCCTCTCCCCCTGCAGCACGGGGACACAACCTGGTTGCTAAACGCTGCTGGAACAGCCCCAGGAAGGCCCGGCTGCTGACTAACAAGGAATAAGGCAGGGGGAGGGAGGAGTGCCATGGCACAGCTATCCTGCTCTCTGTTCCCTCCTGTATTCACCCACCCCCAGAACCTCCAGCCACTGTAACACAAGGGACAGGCAGCAACACCTGTTAGGCACAGCTCTCAAAGCGAGATTCCAAACCTTTCTGCACCCTCCATCCCAATCATCAGTCAGTCCCCACCACAGCTAGGAGCTTTCTTGAGCAGCAGAGTTGTCATGTCAACTTCCCCTCCTGCCCATGGGAATTTAAGGCTGAGGAGATGCTGAGGCCAGCAGAGAAGACACACAAGGCAAGTGTCATTTATTGTGAACTTGGAGAACAAGTGCTCTCCACAGACTAAAATAATAAAAAGGGGAAAAAAAAAAGGAAGAAGAAAAGTTGAAATTTTGAAAATGAGACTAGGTAGAGTCAGTCTCTCCTCAGGCTGTGCAGAGCAACTTCAAAGCAAACCCCTTGGCACTGAAGTATGGCAGACTGAAACCAAGCTGGGCTTCAGATGGTCTTTTCCCAACACAGGAAACAGTGGACTTGGCTCTGGAACAATCTGAGGTGTTACTAAAGCCAAGTACAAGAAGTGACTGATGGAAAGGGAGGAATTACACCTTAAGATACCAATACAATTTTGAATTGGTTGGCAGCAGTGCCACGATAACTGCAAAATGGTAAAACATCAGTACACAAATGGCTTAGACAAATCTGTTCTATTCCCCACTCAATCTCAACACAATCACAAGACCAAGTTTTAAAAAGTCTGTTTCTTTAGTGTGCTTTTTTTTTTAAGCCCCGCAGCTGTGTCTTCCCCATTTCTATTTGAATGTTCAACCTTTCTTAGGACTTTTATACTGCCTCCATCATCCCAGCATCCAAGGCTTTCTGTGTGAAGGTCAGCAGTAAGAGGCAGCCCTCAGCAGGCTGGCAGATCCGTGTGCTTGTCGTTGGAGTTACAACTCTGCCTGGCATCCAAGTGCTTTGGAGAGTGGAGGGGTTGGCTTTGTCTCCAGAAGCTACAGCTTTAAGCACACCATCAGAAAGCAATGCTTCTCACTAAAAGGGAAAGCAGGCACAGGAATCAGTAAGCATTTGTTTAGATCCACTGTTCCGGAGCTGAAGTTTGTTGTTCCTAAGTAAATGCCCCCATAGTTTTCAAGGGGTATTTATTGCCTCCAACCCAACTTCTTTACATGTAAATATGAGCAAGTGTTGGCTCCAACACTGTTTTAACCCAATTGACTGCATGATGTGTGATAAACCACTGCTTGAGGAGTTTTGGAACCCTGAAGGACAGTTTTATTCACTTACCAGCCCTGAAAAGGAAACAAAAGAGGATGGGAGTAGAAGGGAAAAAAGACTGAAGCCAAATTAAATTAAATTTCAGGTGAATTTATTGAGTTATAAAGAACCTGCCAGCTCCACCATATTTACAAAGGTTTTCAACAGGATCTAGAGCTATTACTTCTACTGAACCACAAGTTAAAAATGCATAAACCAACCAAATCAACCACATCCATTATGTTAACTGTATAAACACCATTTACCTTACAGGACTTAGAGGCACACTCGAACATAGGGAAAAATGCTTCCCTACCACTGATTTCTAAAGCAAGATTCTTATTTCTCCCTCTGATGTAGCTATGCCTGAAGATCAGGAATCCTTACGCCACTGTTGATGGCAGTTGGTTGCTGCTCTTCAATATAGATGGTTTATGAATCAGGATTTTAATTAAAAGGTTTCTCAGAACTGCAAGGTGTTAAAATAATCTTAAAGAGCACAATGCAATCCCCAGTTGGTTCCATTTGATACTTTTGTGAGGTGTTACTGCTGCCAGATGTGCACATAAAATCCTGTCACCACTTTGGAGCCACAATCCAAGCAAACAAAGTCAAACTTCCCAGAGTTACTACTCACATCCCAAGCAGCACTGTAGAAACACACCTCCTGAAAACATCACACTGGTGTTCTCTTCTTCCTGTCCATGTCTCTCAGAGAATGATTTCAGTCAATTTCATCCATTCAGCTGCAAGAACAAATATTAATGCACCCTAAATTCCCTCATCCACCTGTCCATCCACAGAAGAGATCAAGGATTCTCAGAGAAGGGGAGGAGAGAGCCTATCTCCCAGTTCAGCTGGGTTCATTTCCAAGTATATTGCAGCCACGTGTCACGTCCTGAAGAAGGCCTGCATTACAATTGCACAATGCCAGAGGGATGTGGACATGGCCTGGGTGCCCACACACCTGGATGCACACAGTTCCCACTCACAACAGGTGGCTCTGCTAGTCTTGTTTATGAGTCTACAGTAACATGTGCTTGATATTAAGCTTCACACATCATTTAATGTTTGGGGAGGAATTTATTCACTTGAGTGCCAGTGGCCCCTCTCAGGCCTTTCAGAGGTGAACATTTGCTGATCAGCAATCTAACACTGTAACACTGACTTGTAAGCTATCAACTAAGATTCAGAGTTACTCTAAGCACAGAAAACTAAAACACCAGGAACTAAGTCAGTATCAAATCAAGTAGCAGAGAAGCTGCTAATAGAATTTCAGAAGGGGAAGAAAAAAAAACCAAAACAAACAAAAAACACTGAAGTATCTTTCTTGTACAAAGGAAGAGGAAACCTACCAGCCTGATGTTTAAAAGGGAAACATGTAATTTTGTTCCTACCACAAGGGCTACAAAAAAAAACCATAGAGAAGCCCAAGCACCATTCATGCATGAGAAACTACCTTCTAGCAAGAGGTCTTTTATGGAGTATGCGCTACTCTAATGTGAGCTGGCATCAGACCTGGGAAGTCTTGTTCCACATGTCAGGAAGACTGTCAGAGGCACACCACACTGTCGCACTGCTCTCCTCAGAATGTCACACTGCTCTCCTCAGAAGAAAAAAACACCCTCCACACTTACAAAGCAAGCTACAGAGCTGCTCACTGCAAAGCAGCAGCTACTCTAGGATTTTAAAACTTTATGATCATATCAAAGAAATTCTCATCAACATTGAGATTTGTAGCTGGGCCATGCTGAGAACACATTCAGCTCAAGCAGCACACACACAAGTGTCACCCATGTTGATATCCAAGGTCAGAATCAAATGCTCAGGTGTTGGGACAGGGGCTCAGATGTAAACTTTAGTAACAGTTTCATATTTGCAGGTAAGATTAAGAGCAAGTCTTCAAAAGTGGAATTACCCTGACGCTTGTGTACATAAAGAGAACATGAGACTGCCACACATGCTACACTACATCCAACCACGGGGTGAACTGGGCAAATCCAGTGCCAAACAATAGCAAGGCCACACTCAGCTAGCAGGAATCAAGCTATGATTGTGAGGAGAGGTTTACAGGAGAACACTTTCAGGCGTGGCAGAATGTCCTTCCTTGGCAGCAGGACGGCTGAATGAGCTGCACCCAGCAACACTTCTGACACGCTTCATGCATCTCTTCCAGCCCTTTGGAGAATGTGATACAGATAATGCCACAGTAATGTTACTGCAGAACACATTTATCAAGATACCTTTGCAACTCAGGAAAGCTTAGAGGGGTTTTTCCTATGTCACTTTTGCTGAGGTTAGCAGGAATTATGCTAGAAACTTGACTAAGGGATGATCAAACCTCCAGTACATGTTACCAAAGTGTTTCAAAGGTACTCAGGCCCCTCACCAAGAGCTACATGATAATTTAAACACTGAGCAGAAAACCTTTGTGCTTCTTCCGTGGACTAAAGTCTGACTTAAATCCTATTACTGCAAGCCAGCAAAATGCAGGGATGCTAGGCTTTGCAAAGATGGTGGAGGAAAAGGGATTCCATCTAGATTCCTTAAAAACAGAATACACTGTAATAAAAGACAACTGTGACAACTCTAGTAGTTGTCTCTACAAATTCTCTGAACCATGAACTGGCCACAGAAGACTCAAAATACCAAAGGCAGAGAGCTGTCCAGCTGGAAGTGTTCTGAAAGACTGCAGGAAATCCATCAAGAACAAACTGACATGGCTATTGACACAGAAGAATCGTAGCTGATAACAGAGTTATCTGGTTCCATTTTATCAGTGAGAGTTTTAGTGCCTGTAACAACTTGGACTTAGTCCAGTAAGCTGGTGCTTTTCTCCTTAACAGATTAGGACTGGTTGTTGGCAATAACACATCCCTTTATTTCTCTACTGGGCCATCCTCAGTGGTGGATGTGGGGCAGACTGCCCTGCAAGCTTCCATTACCTGAATCATCTCCTTCCTTTTCCAGTATCGAAAACCTCACACTGCTATCTAAATTCCAGTTTCTGAAAAGGCAGAGGGTTAAACTACCAACCTGAGACTCAACAATTGTCCCTTCCAATTATTTAGTGCTTGAAATTGAGACATTCACACAGTGCAACCTAGCAGTCATACACACATTGTCACTTACTACCACACTGAACACAGCTGTGTTACACAGTGGGATTTTACTTCTCAGCAGATTTTACTTTCCCTTGATCTTCCACTTTTTTGATGGCAGCTTGGATAGCTTCTTGATCACCCAGAAACTGGTGAGGGCCCAGAGGGTGCAAATTCTCATCAAGTTCAAGAAGTATGGGCACACCAGTGGGGAGGGTAACATTGATGATGTCCTCATCGGAGATGCCTGCCAAAGAAAAACAAAACAGAGTTATACCTACAGCTTCCTCATTGCCTACTGCCTTGTTTCTGAGGTTATCAGTCTTAAAACAGTCAAGGACACATTCCAGCCTCCATCAACACCACCAGCCACTCAAGGGTCAATTCCCAGCTAGGCCACAGCTTGGTAAGTGCTTTAGGAACAGCTGAAGGAGAGAATTCCCATCGAGGTGAAGACAGTTTCTTCACTTCTGCAGCCTACACATGTGAAATAAACAGGAAGGGATTGCCCTGGAGACTACACTGTTCCTTTAAGACAGGACACAGAGCACAATAGGTTCCCCCCCATAATTTCCCAAGTCACACATCACAGAAGATGATGAGAGTCCACATGTGCTACTCCAACATGAAACAACCTCTGCTGAGCAGCCAACACAGGCTCTTGAAAAAGGTGGGATAACAAGGTTAATCTTTCTCTTACATTTTCTGTGCAACTCTTCTCACACAAACTGTCACAAAAATCAGTATGTAATTCTTCTTGTGTGAGAATCACTCTTGACCCACATCTGATTTCTCATAAGCAAGTTTATAGCAGGGCCCACAGTACTGTTCTCAGAATTACTACATACAGCATATTAATTTCCACTTTCAAACGAGGGGAACGGGAAGAAAAAGGAGGCAGAAAGTAAATTTGTACAGCTTAGAGCATGTTTCTTTTTTCCACTTAACTAAAGGAATGTGTACCTGGAAACAAAGTTTATTTTATGCTGATGTGTAATTAACACATTCTGGGTCTCTCACCTCAATGAAATTGCTGGTTATTTTTATATCAAACACACATCCAAAGCCTCCAAGAGCATTTCAAGACCAAACATCCTAGTAAAGTTTCCACACAAGGTCTAAATAGTTACATTAAAAGCAGTGACTGCAAAATCATTATCCCTCAAAAAAAAAAAAAAAAAACAAGCAAAAAAAAGCTAGTGTCATTAAAAGCAGTGACTGCAAAAACATTATCCCAAAAAAAAAAAAAAAAAAAATCAGGCAAAAGAAAGCTAGTGTCATTGGGAACGTCAAGATTTCTTTTTCCCTCCCTTTTTTAGAAGCACTGGGGTCACAGCAGCAGCCTGCTATTGTGAAGCGGGGCAGCTTTGAGTAATTCACACTTGGAAAATGCACACAACCAAGCTTCTAAAGTGATGATACCATGTAAACTAGACCTAGGTGCACCCAGCAAACATCCTCCTGAGCAGCTGACAAAACAGATGGTCCTCAGGACACATGGGTATAAATTCACCAGTGATTTTCACATTAAGTAGAAAAGCAGAGCCAGCATATTAACAGGAAAACACACACGAGTCAAGCAACTCAGCAACAGTGGGGTGACAACAGGTCAGACAAAACAGAACTACTCATGAGGTGAGGATCATATGTCCCTGCCCAGAGACTACACCAGCACCCAACTTCGGCAGTGACCTATTCTTGCTTTGTGCTCAGCACTTGGGTGAGCCCTAAGTTTCAGAAGGGCATGGAGCACCACAAAGAAACCCTCACAAGAAACCTAGACCGTGTTACACATTCAGCATCAGTCCATTGAAACAAGTCACACTCAGCTTAAGCAATTCTTGCATACAAAGGGACAAATAATTCACCTGGTGTAAGCCACAGAATCAGACCTACAGGGGAAAAAAAACCTCAAAGAGTACTTGAAATTTAAAAACAGCACAGAAGTGAACAGGAAAAATACTGCATCCATTCACCAAGCACAAGCGCTGTTCTCATGGACTTTTGTTTGCAAAACAAGCAGCCAAGCTGCCCGAGCTCTTATTTCAAGGATTCTTAAACATTAGATTTTAACAACACCCACATCACCACGTACGTCCCCAGAGAATCTGTGCCTAGGAAGTGTTCTACCCACCTCCTAAATTCAGTCTCCCAGACTAAACCATGCATATATACACAAAGCAGATGAAGTCATGCAGGAGAGTTTAGGCAAACCACATAATGTGGTCAGGAGACATGATATTTAAACGTTTCCTCTGGAGATGGATTAAACAAAACTAGCTGTAGCTACATGAATTCAGAAATGCATTTTACTGTTTTTACAGAACACAAAGTGACCACAATGTCAACTAGTATTGATTTATGAAGCAAAACAGTGCAGTCTAGGATAAACACACAGCAGCAAACATGATGGTTTCTCCTCGGGACTCTTCATCATACAGAAGTGTTGCCCCACAGCCACAAGTCTGGAAACACAAGCTGAAGTCAGATGAAAATCCTAAAGGAACAACAGTGTTCTGTTGCTGTGTATGGTATTTGTGTTCTTCAGGCAGCAAGAAGCTGAGCAGGCTGGTCACACAAGCTCTTTGGTTGCAGGGAGAGCTCACCAGAACACACCCCAGCCAGCAGGCCAGGAGGACAGCAAAGAGATCATGCCCTGCAGTTGCAATGGCTGGAGTGTGAGCTGACTGCTATCCAGTTACTCCATGTGCTGTAATTATAACCAGCTGACCTTTTCCTGTGCCCCATCCAAGCTGGCCTGAGTCACAACCCAGCCTATGGCACAGGGAAGAAGGGTGAAATCAGGGCAAGATCTCTACTGCTGACTACAAGGTGCAATGGTAAACAAGACCACTGAAGAAGCAACACTCTTCCCTCCAGTTGAATACCAAAGCCTGGGTCTCAGCACTGCTGAAGTACTGTGCTGCTGGAAGCAGTCTTTACCCAAGAAGGCTTAAACCCCAGTTCTACCTACTTACAGTCATGAGAACCCACAGACACTACAGAAGTACTCAGGATGACTTCCTCAGGACCCCAGATCAAATGCTGACCAGGCACCTACATTCCTCAAGTGGACATCTCCCCTGCTCTATCCTGAGAGCATTGTCCCTTAGCTGTATAGCAGGAAGCAGTCAGGTACATGAACACGATAATAATTTGGTACAGCACTTGTTACAAAAAAGACCTTTAAAAATCACATTCAGAATTCTTTCCCAGCTCATTTACCATCCATTTAACTGAACTGGGTAACCAAACACACAAACTGGAAGTACATCCAGGCAAGCTTAAGAATTCACCTTCATGTGGTAGCCCATGGAGAGTTTTGAAATATTTGTACCTTGCAAAGTCCTGCAGAGACAAACCCCACTGATTTTGAGCACCTACAGCACTTTTACAAGGGCTGGTTCAGCTTCCCCTTCCCTTTCACCTGTTTTTACCAAGTTCCTCCCTTCTATTCTTATGGTCAGAGGAACCCAACACCCACAAGAGCTATTGAGAATAACTACAGCCCTCCTCCCCTGCATGTCAACTGCACTTGAGGCCAGATGATTCATCCAATAAAAGATCATACACAAGATCAAATGCATAAATTCAGCCACAAAAGCTTGTTTAATACTGGTGCTTTGTAATTGAGTTCTAAATCAGATCATAGCATCCTTGCCACATGCTTAATGAAAATACTAAAGCTTTAGCCTAGTAAGTTAAATATTCAGAGCCACTTTCTGCCCTCCCTGCAGGCTGACTGAAGATCTAACTTCAACAAGGTAGAGGAGGGAAATGAGCACAGTGTTAGAATCTGGTGTTTGATCTTGACAGAATGTTATCTTGCTGTGCAAAGTCTAAGGAAAGAAAGATGGGTGGGCTACAACCATGGTTGTAGCATACCATCTACATTTGTTTCACTCATGCCTGCCAAGATTTTCTATGTCTGTATTACACTTGCACAGCCAGGCTTTAGTAGTAGGGGGCTACGGCAAAAAAGAACTGTGGTGGGTTGACCTTGGCTGGACACCAGGTGCCCACCAAGCTGCTCTATCACTCCCATCCTCAGCACGGTGGGTGGGGAGAAAAGATGAAAAAATAATGTATGCATCAAGATAAAGGCAGTTTACTAAAGCACAAGTAGAGGCCAAGCACAGAAACAAAGAAAAACACAGGATTTATTCTCTATTTCCCATCGGCCAGCAATGTCCAGTCACTAATTAGGGCTTCAGTATGCAGAGCTATTGCTCCAATGCCATTACAAACATCCTTCCTCCTTTCCCTTAGCCTTTACCGCTGAGCAGACATCATAAAGGGTAAGGAATATCCCTTTGGTCAGTTTGGGTCAGCTCTCCTGGCTACGTCCCCTCCCAAGAGCTTGCCCAGCCCCAGCCTGTTTGGGGACAATGTTGGTGAGGCAGCCCTGATGCTGCAGGAGCACTGCTCAGCAGTGGCCATAACACAGGCCAAGGTAACTTGCAGTAAGGCCCAACAAGCTCACAAGAAATAAGCAGCAGGAGCACTGAGCAAAGACTGGGGAAAATGACAGGGAGAGCAAGACCATCTCATTTCAGGAGCACTGAGTTGTTAGGTCACAAGCTGTTTCCTGCAACTGCACTCAGACACCACACTCACAGAAGCAGTATTTCCTTAAGAAGGTTAAGCAGCTAAATCAATGAAATAATCCTATTAAGGAGCCCTCAGCACAATCCACACCAGGTGCCACAATGTGCAGCTCCAACATGTAAACTACTGGAATACTGTAACTGCACACTCAGAGTGATGCAAGAAAGTAACATCCTGAGGGTACTGCTCTCCCTGCTCACCAGGTCACAAAACCAGCAGGAGGCTTTCAGAGTCACCACTGCCTGCAAGCCCAGTCCCAGAGATCTGTCCCAGCCCTGTGACAACCCAACAAGACCAGGGAGTACAACATCTGTATCTTCAAGAGGCCAGGAAACTCCTATCCTCCAGTTTCAACCCTGAGCATGACAAGGCTCAGTGACCACCACACCACATGCAAGAGGTGACAACCTTTCAACAGGTTGGAAACTCTAGAATCAGGCCTTCCACAAGGCCCTGTTTTGAGGTACTCAACACCAGTCCCCAGGGTTAAATGGCTGGGAAGAAAGAAAAGACAGCCCATCAATCCTTCTGCCAGTCATCTGGTAAATCAGTCCATTGGACTTGGTCTCCAATCAGCACTTCAACAGAAACAGGGCAAGGTGGTCTCAAGTGTTACACGAATGTCTTCATAAAAGGACACTGTCAAGAGGATTCCAACATGAAGCACTGGTTATTAGATAAAGAGAAAAGTATCCTCCCCCAAAGAACTGAGAAAAGTCATCTGCAAATAGATCCTGTGCATCCAGGATGTTTATTTAGCATGGCAGATCCTATGGACATTTCACACACATTAACAAGGTCCATTCTGTGTAAAGAGAAAACAAGAACAAAACCCAAACCCACAATCAAAGCCTTTTGTGCATGATACTGTTGCTCCAACGACTGCATGCAAGTAGAAAGCAGAACTACATTTCCAGCTCTTTACCAATTACTCAGAACAAGGAAAACACAGAGATTCAGAGAATTGCAGTCCTGTTTCAAGAAAATACCTCCTTGAAATAGTAACTTCAAGGAATACTCTGTAGTGTTTTAGAAAAAAAAAATCAAATTACACTGAAACAATTAGAATTGTTTCATCAGAACCAACAGAATGAAAACATTCATATTTGCTGCCATTTAAAGTTTGAGCTACATCTTCCAAGATCAAGTTAACACCATGACTAAGACATCCAAGCAGCCATGCAAGATTGCTGCTTGAGGCATTTGGAGCCCAGTTTTCAAAATGCCAAGCAAAAAATAAAAAGCTCCAGCTAAGCTAGAGGGGCTTAGAAAACTCCACTCAAGCGCAGGACACTCTAAGCTTACAAAAAAAAAAATCCACAGAAACACAGCCCATCTCACAATGGGTGCTGTAAATACAGTAGACTGGCAAACTTTAAGCACTGTTAAATCAGGTCCAACTCTAGCAGGGATGCAGAGCAACTCACAACCTTTCAGGAGAGAAAGGGACAGTCAGCAATGCAGACAAGGAACCTCTTAGATCCAGCTAGAGGGGGGGGGGAAAACCAAAAATAAAACAACAAAGGCAGACTGCAATACCAGGTATCTCTGAGCTCTGTTCATGCTACCCTTCAGGCCAGTTCTTCAGAAATCCAATCTCTACTATATAAAGGGCAGGAGAGCCAGCAGGTTCCTATGTGGGAGCTGGAGTAGTCCACAGATGTTCCCTGGTCAACAGAACTAGATCCTGTGCCAAGGATTCCTCACATTTCCCTATGTAAGCATATGCTGGGAGGGTCAAGGTATACTGCAAGACAAAGGATAGCTTTATTTTATTTTGGCTGAGTATGGGCAGTCCTGGAAGAGTTACACAGAGATAGCAATTGTCCCAAAGAAAAGTTCTGCAGCACTGTTCCTCTCTAATCTCAATGCAGCAAGAAGTTCAGCCATACTAAATGCAAAGTAACCCCTCCCAGCCCCTGGGCAGGCCTGCACAGAAGGTGGCCCAGGGTCTCTGCTGGAAGCTACATTCAGCTGTCATCATCTCGCCCTCAAAGGGCTTGGCCAGCATGGCTTCATGGAACTGGTTCAGTTCTTGGGAGGCAGGGGAGTCACCACAGTTGCAGATCCCTCTTCCCCTTTTTCCTTTATCACTTCACACAGTGTGGACAACCACTCGGACCACATCATGGAACTGACTGAACCAGCCATTCCTCCTTCATCCAAGCAGTGATCTGCAGCCCAGGATTCACAGCCTCCCTAGCTCCAGAAGCCACTTGTACCTGCTTATTTCCCAGGCTTCTGACTCCTGATGTCCTGACTGTTCCAGCATGGGCAAATGCAAAAAGTATTCAGCAGGCAGAGCCACAGAACAGAGGATTTTATAACTAAGAAAAAACCTGAGTGGACACAATCCAGTCTGTGCATATTTCTAACTACAACTGTAGTAGGCTGCATTCACGCATATATAATCACTAAATTCTGCTCAACCCACAAAGAAATTAATACAGTTCGACTTCCAGTTTAGGATGGCCTGGAAGCCAGGAGATGAAAGAAGAAGGGAAGGAAGAATCTAACAATGAAAAGGATGTTTTTTATTGTTAAGTCCCAAATAAGTCCTTTCCAAGACCAGTTCTGGGATTTCCAGCCCAGGAAAGACCTGTTGGAGCAGGACCAGAGGAGGGCCACAAAAATGAGCAGAGGGATGGAGCACATCTCCTGTGAGGAAAGGCTGAGTTGGGGCTGTTCAGCTTGGAGAAGAGAAGGTTCCAGAGGGCCTCTAAGAAAGATGGAAACAGACTTTTTAGCAGGGCCTATTGCAATAGGACAAGGGGGGATGGTTTTAATCTAAAAGAAGATAGTTTCAGACTAGACATAAGAAAGAAAATTTCTATGATGAGGCTGGTAAAACACTGGAACATGTTGCACAAAGAGGCAGCAGATATCCCATTCCTGGCAACATTCAAGGCCAGGTTGAACAGGGCCCTGAACAACCTGATCTAGTTGAAGATGTGCCTGCTCATTGCAGGGGGACTGGACTAGATGGCCTTTACAAGATATCTCCCAACACAAGCCATTCTGTCATAAACAAACCTTATGCTAAGCTACCAACTTGGCTGTTTATTGGGATGCATTTTCTATATTGGAATATGCTACAGTATCTCCACAAGCTTTAGCAAGTGCCTACTCTCTGCAGAAACACCCCTGTCACATAACTTTTAAGCAAAAAATTATCAGGGTGACCCACCAGGGTAAAATTAAGAACATCTTCCACAACCCAAGTCAAGCACTTTTATTCCGCTGTGTTACAGCAATGCTTTTTCAGTGAAGAGATGATTAGTTCAAACCTCACAAAGCAGCTGAAAAAATCCAAAAATAATTTGAGCCTGCAGAGTTTTTGCCTATCTAAACCAACCACAAAGTTGGTTTAGAATACAGGTTTAAAATGTACAGTGAGAAATAAAATGGAAGTGTCTGCCCCCTTTCTTAACTACATTAACCTAATTCTCTCCCCTTTCCACATCTCTCAGTTTGATTCCTTGACCAACTTTTTACTTTCTCCTTGGAGACCACAGACATTATTAACTTGCCCAGGTAAGTAATATACACCATAGAACAAGACATAAAGCTCCAAGCCATTGAGTAAGGAGGAGAGCAAAAGGCTAAAACAAAGACCCTTACCTTCCACATGCTTCAGCAATGCCCTGCTGCTGTTCCCATGAGCAGAGATAAGAATCATTTTGCCACTTTTCAGTTCTGGCACTATCTTTTCATTCCAATAGGGAAGGAGTCTGTCAAGCACATCTTTGAGACTTTCAGCCTTTGGGAGATTATCCTGGGAGACATCGCTGCATTTATAGCGGCGATCGTTGTAGATCTCTTCGTAGTAGGGGTGAGATTCAGAGATGGGAGGCGGGGTAACATCGTAGCTTCTCCTCCAGATTTTCACTTGCTCCTCACCGTGATTCAGAGCCATCTCTGCTCTGTTGAGCCCGATCAGGGCTCCATAGTGACGCTCATTCAGCCGCCAGGAGCTCTGAATGGGGACCCACTCTTGGCCCATCTCTTCCAGGATAAGCCAGGCAGTCTGGATGGAGCGGCTCAGCACAGAGGTGAAGACGAGGTCAAACTCGAAGCCCAGCGCTTTGAGGTGTTTGCCACAGTTCTGAGCTTCCTTTATCCCATCACTGCTCAGCTTCTGGTCCACCCAGCTGCAGAAGCGATTCTCCTTGGTCCAGGCTCCTTCCCCATGTCTTAGGAGAACGAGCCTATACTTTGCCATTTTGGTTGCAGCTTAGCACAGATGGCAGCTGGTGTGGCATCTAATAGTGATACATCTGGACAAAGACATGAGACAGACACATCAAACATCCCACAGATAATGCATTACAAACAGCAATATGGCAGTAAAAAGTAAACAACTATCAGAATAAAAACAACCAAAGAAACAAGTGTCTGCTGAGTGTGATTTTACAATCAAGAGTGGGAGGAATTCCAAACCAGGAGATGTGGGAAGGAAAAGTGCCATCCTTCACCCAGCTTGTTGCAACTAGCCCACTTTAAACAATTGATTAGGAGCAGATTTGGACAAGCTACTCCAGCCTACAGGTTTCCCTCAAGTGCTTAAACAGAGCTTCACTCAGTATCACAGGCTCCCAGAGAAGCAGATCTCTCTCACTGGGGAACTCTGAGGTGCCACACATAGCTCGAGCCCTTAAGGGCTGTCCAGATCCTCACTGCACCAAGGGAATGCAGGCACATACAGCAGCTGTGGCCCTCAACCAGAGGAACTGGAGAGTGGCACCACAGAACTGGAACTGGCAGCACACAGAACCTTATCGGCTTTTCTCAAAGGAGATGTCAACATAGTCACACTCTGCATAATTTCCTCATATCCCCATCCTGTCCTGCTAATTATGCCAGTCTATGCTTGATCTTTTCTCCAGGCCACCTCCTCCATCATTCCTCCACACTCAAGTGTCACAATACAGATACTCTGGGTGCAATGTACAACTAGTGAGTCCTCATTTCACTCAATCACACATTATCTCATCCTCTTCCTGACTTTCAAGTCTGTTTTTCCTCTCTTGTCTGCGAATTACAATGCCAGATTCTTAGGCACCAGGATTAACGCTTTTACTTTTGGAGTGGGCACAAAAAGCCTATTGTGTCCTCATTAAGTCAGACAGCTACACATTCACAAAGTCAAACAGTACCTTTCTCCTCCTTCTTGACCAAGCAGCATCACCTCTGGATTGTCTTTAATGGGAGAGACATTTTGACCATACACCTAAGGGTCTGCCAAGGTGGTCAAAGATCTGCTAGCAGACAATGGGATGCCTGAAAGGTCCATCTAACACAGGACTGCAACTCTGAAGGCCCCACCTGACCCCTCTGACCTGAGACAGTGTCTAGATGGCAATGAAAAGAGCAGGGGAAAAAATACAAAAATACAACTCTGCACTGGGGGGACTACTGCACACCAGATGAATATTAAGTGCTCTCAAAACCATGGGCAGTGGGAGACTGAGCTCTGATTTCTGCACACCCAACCTTGGGCTAGATTTCCATAAGAAACACACTTAAGGGAGCTCCCGTCATCTCAAATCAGTTGGAGCTGCTTCAATCACACTCCAAGCGTCTCAAATTCAGGCCCACTGTGACCCTGAATTAGGTCAGCAGGATGGGATAGGCCCGTGCATTCTGGGTTTTGGGAAACACCCAGCACAATACCAGCATTCATTTTTCCAGACTTTCAAAAAAAAGTGTCTAGGAAAGTTGAATTCATTAACAGACTCAGGAATCTGATCTTGCTTGTAACAGCAGCCTCTAATTCCACGTTAAGACAGAGTATACATCACACAAGGGCACTGTGCAAAACCTCCTCAGCTCTAACTTCTGCCTAAAGGCACAGCTCAGGATTAAAAAGCCTTTGAGGACTGAGATTTTTAGAGAATATCAGGAGGTATTGTTTGACACACAACAGACAGTTGATAAATACAAAAGGAAGTCTTATTTCAGGCAAAGGCAGGCTGAGATTTGTGCATGGCAAGGAACACCTCAGACAAAATCCCCTGCATGGTCCACTTTTTCCACTCCAAATAATCAGTTGCACATTAAGCAAAGAAATCAGCTACTGCTAGGATTCAGGTGTCATGGCACATCAGATACAAAACTAAACTACACCCTTTAAGATCCTAGGTGTATAACAAAAACAAGGATTTAATAGCATTTCCACCTGAAGCAACTGGTCCTTCCTGAACATACCACAGATACAATTAAAAAATTGCAGTGTGTTCACAGCATGAACTACTACACACAAAACAGCTCCACAGAAATCTCTATCTCTGCAGACACCTCATTACCCAGATTAACTGATTCTATTATCCACAGGAATAGATTACATAATTTACAAAACCAAATTAAGACCAAACAATAGGGGTGATGCACCTCTTTGCAAAAGTTTCGTTGGTACTTTTAGCCAAAAACACTAAAAAATTTAGTTAGTGTAAAAGATACACTTACACAAAGACCAAATATCATCTGGGTGCCATAAACTCCAGTTCACTTACATAAAACATTAGGCAGAAGCACAATTCTCAAACAAATTTAGGAAGAACTAGCAGTCACAGGGTTGTTTAAATATCAGTCCACTTCTGGAAGCATTTAAACTAGAAAGCCTTAGAGCAACACATGGAAATAATCCTACTCACCTTTCCTACAGCAAAGGAACAACCTACACAAATCCCAGCACAGACTCAAGAGCTGCTTTATACAGAGGCCACCACACACGCTTGGCTGGTTACCTGCAGGGAAAGAATAAACATCGAGTGCTCACAGAAAGAACCCACAAGTGCAAATGGCCATGCCAGCCACCATTTGCTCTCAAAGCTGTTCAAGAAATAGAGCACATACCCCTCGTATGGACTGGGAAAGCTACCAAATGCCTTCTCCCAAAAAAAGATGCCAACGCACAGCTCCTGCATTTCCAACAAGGGAAAGTTTCACGTCTCCCACATGCCCTGGGATATCATTTGCACCCTAAGATTTGTTTAGGCTGCAATTACCATAGCTCTAGTGTGCAAAAATCTACCAGAAGCTCTGGGACACCGTGGAGGATATGGACGGCAGACTTGGACCCAGCACAGAGGCACTGGAACAGGTTGTCCAGAGAAGCTGAAGATGCCCCATCGCTAGAGGTGCTCAAGGCCAGGCTGGTTGGAGCCCTGAGCAACGTGGTCTAGTGGCAGGTGTCGCTGCCCATGGCAGGGGGGTTGGAGCTAGACAGCCTTTAAGGTCCCTTCCAACCCAAACCACTCTGCGGTTCACTCTGTGAGAGAGCAGAAACCCAGAGCCCCAGCACTGGAGAGCAGCACACGGTGCTCAGAATAACATCTTACACCGGCAGAGTTCTCGGCCAAGCACAATTTTAAGGTCTAATACCAGAGGCGGTCATTTCCAAGGCTCCTGCTCCAGCCGGGACACGCTCCCCTGCTCATCCCTTTTATAAGGCGTCCCTGTGCCGAGCACCTGCGTGTCCCAGCCCTTCCCGAGCACGGAGGCTCGGCCAGAAGTAGGGCAGCACCCCCCGG
>NW_008236487.1:2291888-2311478 GCF_000691975.1 Corvus brachyrhynchos | reverse complement strand
GGAAGAGGCGAAGGAAGGCGCTGGGCTGCCCCCAGCCCCTGGATCCTGCCCGCTCCCCTGGCCAGCCTCCTCCGTCCCAAGGAAAGAGCCGTGGGCTGCCGACCAACACGCCCTCGCTCGCTCCCAGGCATTGAGGAGACCGGGCACAGTCAGACGGGGACTTTTCTCAGGCAGGGCTCACTTTTTCTTCCCGCTTTAGGACCTTGTGGTTCTGGTGAAAAGCAAGGGTCCAAAATCTCATTACTCATAATGAAATCAGCAGCCAAAAAAATAAATAAATAAAAGTGAGTCTTCCTAAGGATCATGCAGCTAGGTCATTTCCACAGGCTGTAATCCCAATCTAAAATAATTAAAAACAAAAACAAGTGGGTGGAGCAGCTCTGGCTTGAAACAAGAGGGAAGTGGTGTGGGAAGATGGTGTCCTTTAGTGCTTCGATTGCCATAGGTCTGATTTTATTTTTAAAAAGAAGCAGAGCATGTCTTTCATACCCCATCAGAGCCGCATTTTCTTCTCTAAATGCTTACCCTTGAACAGCCACAAGATAAATCTTAAAGGGCCACAAACTGGATGTACACAAAATGTGCTCTATCATCCTCCCTACAGGGGATAGAGGTGATCTTCCCTCTTTAATAAGTTAAAAAGATAGTGCATGAAAATAAAAAATGGGGGATTCAGATTCTGATAGGAAAAAGTGTCATGAGTAAATTTAAGAAAATTTGGGACAGAGGTATTAATATAATGTCTCTTAATATGCTGTGAGGAGAAATTGTGTCTAATTTTACATTTATAGGGATTAGATCCTAAAATGTCAGTGGGAAAGAAGGATGAGCCAGATGAAATACTGCTTTGCTAGGCTCACAGTGTAGTAAAAGTGGTCAAGGCTGCTGGTGAGTAGCATCCTGCACCTCTTTGGTGGTTACTGCACTGACTTTGTTCCTCATTTATTTGGGAAGCTCTAGAAAGCATTCTGCATCTCAGGGAGAATACTTTCAATGCCTTTCCTGATAGAGCTATCCCTGACCTCATCACAGAATGGCAATAAAATCTGCTGCTTCTGCAGAATATTTCTACTGGATGTGCATTGTACTTAACAGTTACACATAAAATCCTTTTCACCTCATCCACCAACTTTAATATTAACAACTACCTTTCATTTCTGTCAACTTTGTCTAAGCCAGAACTTGCAGTATAAACCCAGTTCAGCCTATGTAATCAAAGCAATACTCAAGTTCACTGTGTAGAAGAGTCTGATTTGCCACACATCAGCTCGAACTGGTGAAGAGAATTGCTCCCACATCCCCCTGCATGACCACACATGTGCAGTCACCCTGCCTTCAGGCAAAGTGGTCAGTTGACTTTGTAAGGAAAAGAAGCAAAGTTCCTAGAGACAGAAGGAAAAATACCTGTTGTTGAATATCAGCACTATGTGTATTGGCTGTATGTCAATCATTAAGAATACAATTAACAGAAAGAAACATTCTATGCCAATATGCAGTCGTAACTATAAGTGAGTAGACAGTAACCCATGCCACAATTCAGAACCTCTATGGCCATTAAATACAGATTTTTGTCTCCTTTAGTCTTTAAGCAAGAGCACTTCATCAGCATGGCAAAAACAGCCTGATGACTTTGATTCACATTTCAAACTATCCAAGGACAGAGAGTCAAAGCCATGTCCCTGTGCGTGACTTCTTGCAGACAGCTACACTCACTTGGCAGCTATTATCTCTCAGACCAGCTGGGTTGTGTTTTTCAGGGTCTCTGCTCTGGAACCCTTCCAGGCTGTTGCATTCAGCTGGAATGTTTGTGGCAGAATTAGTCCAGGAAACTCCTTTCCTCAACACATAAACTTCTGCCGGGGCACCAGTGCAACTGCACCACACCAAATAAAGGCCTGGAGCTGAGCAAGGCAGAAACAGAAGAAAACAGAACTAGAAAGAAGAAAGGCTGATTAATGATTGATTAAAACTGTGGTAAACAGAAGTGTTCTTCACTGGTTATGCCCTTGGTACTCTTTCATAGAATAGTTACTTTGTTCAAAGCCAGATCCAGTGGTTGCCACAGAGCATTGCAGACATGCTTATTCCAATTTCCAGAAAACCCTAAGCTCTTTGTTTAGAACTATTCGATACGTGATCTGTCTTCATTAAAAATTTCATTTTCAAAATAAAATTCTGTAATCAAGTCCTTGCACTCTGAAACCCTCTCTTTAAAACTTCTCCTGTGTGTTTTCCTACTGCATGAATTTATGTCTCCTTTTCTAGACTCTCCCTACTCCTTTCCTGCCCATTCTCTCTGCCACCCAGATGTGTGCCCAGGGAATCTTCCCTCACCTTCTTCTCCGATGCAGGCCCATTGAGGCCATTTTCAACACCTGACATTTTTTTCCCCCTACAGAAGACCTAGATGCTGTTTTTTCTCTGTCTGCTATCCATGCTATTGTCTCTCATTCCTCTGCAACTATTCTGATGGCCCATTTTGACCCACGGAAAAATTTGTATGGAGAAAGCTCTGGGAGTACAACACACTACGCAGAGAAAAACATCCTTACTGCCTCCTGAGGATTCAGAACTACAACATAATAAAATGACTCTGGCTAAATCCATCTCTTCATACGGCTCTACACACCAGACTTCGGTCTGTAACACAAGGAAAATGAACCCTTTTCCCTCAGAGCAGAGCTCAGGGTGCAGCAACAGGCAAGGACGTGCCAGGCTTCCTTCTCTCTGCTGGAGCCACTCACCACGTCTGGCAGTACCCACACACGTGGCTCTCAGCATTTCCTTGGCTCGAGCACACCTGTGCGTGGGTAATTTTTCGTCGCACACCTACCCCTATTTGTCAACATATCACACCACCACATCTTAAACCAAGCCTGTTATTACCTAAAACTTGGGGGTGCACCTGACAGAGCAGCAAGGCACACCCTGCACACCAAGTAGTCACCCAATTACAATTTCAGCTCCTTAGCAAAGGCCCTTTGTCACCTTTTGTTTTACTAGTTTAGGCACTGTTTGACACCTGCTTAATACAATGCTGCTTTCATTAACACAGTGGGGCTTTCATCCTGTTTGGCTATGGAGGCAATATACAACTTCAGTACCTCAGTAGATTCTCTTTATATCAAAACCAGAAGTGTAAGTCCATGTGAAGAGAAAATAAAGTACTCTACCTTTTTTTTCTTCTCTCTCTCTCTAACGGCATTGCTTGGAGGGAAAATCTGTTAAAAAAAAAAAAAAAAAAGAGTGTGTAAGCACTAAAACTAACCCTGCACTTGTCACCAGAACCAGAGCTTTAGTCTTCAAGTAAGTGCAGAAGTTTTTCTGAATCATTAATACCAAATAAATGACCGAGAAAGAGGAAGAAAATACATAAAAGCCTTCATGATATGCAAAACAGATGGAGGGAAGCTGCTTTGTGAGGCACAGTATTCTAAACCTGAAGTGGGAACTGAACTTTTTATGCAATCCCAGTGGCGAGGTACTGGTAATGTTATTCTGAAGTCAAAAAGGTGACTTCTGTCTGTTCTTCTGAAATATTAATTAAATAAAAATATTTTATTTCTGCATATCCCAAGCTGACAACATACACATGGGACAAAAGCTTATATTCTCTATGCCCTTAAAACCATTACATTGTCATCTTCAAATAAACACCTCACCACAGCAGGTGCCTAGAAGATACAAACAAGTGTGTGGAACACAATGTTCTGAAGAAATCCTCACGGATACAGTTCTAGTCTTCAAAAATACTTCTAAAAAAAGTTTTATGAGGTGTCAGTGGCTGGGAAAACAAAATCCTTTCTCACAATCAAAAGTTTTCCCATTTCTAGAGCCAGAGACAGAACTTGAAGTTTTACAAGGTTCACTTTTAAATGTTGTGGGTTTGGAGGGGTTTACATTTCAGGTTTTGGTTTGGAGCATTTAACTGTTCTTGAGTCCCAATATTGTACAAATTAACTTATTGTAGCAATATCAACAGCAAAGAAAATCCTGTGATGAATCTGCCTTTTTCCCCCCTATGATAAACAAAGTGCTCTAGACACCAGACGTCAGTAAGGAACTGTCTGGGAAGAGATAATTCAAAAGGGCTTTGAAAAAAAGAAAGCAGCAGGGTGGTGTCTAGTCACGATAAGTTATTTGAAAACAGACTGGATAGTGCTGATACTAGAGCATGATGACAGCACACAACAATCTGGGCAAATACAGCCAAAAGGGTAAAATGGGAACTTCACTGTCATTGCAGAGAATGGTGAGTACAACAAACACACACCACACATACTCAAGTTCGTGTGTATTGATGTCTTGCTATGAAAAATTAATGGTTCACCTCAAAAAAAAAAAGCTACTCTGAAGTCTTTTACTTCCACATTACAAGGAACCCCTGGGTTAGCTAAGACCTTGTTGATGTGTGTGTGCAGAGCTATCTCTGTCTGTATTTATGATGTTTGTTTTCTCACCAACACTCTACAAATCACAAAGACCTTTTTCTGGTGCTTCTTATGTTTCTGTCCATGGTATGTGGCTCTCTTGCATCACACCAGTTTACAAAACAAGACTGTCTGAGGTTTAGTTTGGTTTTGAATGGAGCACAAAAATGAGTTTCCTATATAAAAAGTCTGTCCTATGTGTCATGATTAGATAATATCAAGAGAAGGACTGAGTCACACTGTTCTTCTACTTTACTGTAACTTCTCAGAATTTAGTGGGGCTGCTCTGACCTTAAAAAGCAACAAAATCAGGCCTCTCTTTTACAGGATTGTTTCCCAGGGAACTTTAGGAGTTAGGTTGCTAAATAAATAGCTGTGTATCACAAGTTAATTCATGCTTCCTCCCCCTCCACCCTGCCTCATTTCTTTAACAAAAAAAGGAGCATGAGTGGAAAGACAGACAGGACTAATAAATCATGCATGATGGGGAGTCAGAATATCCAACTTCCCAGAGTTTTTCAATCTGAATTTTCATCTGTTTTACTTACAGGGAAAACCATTCACTTAATAATTTTGTTCCTGACTTCCACTCTTTTTCGATTCAGAATTAGTCTATTCCTCTATTTTGTCATCAGATCTAGCTATCCACAGAAGGGCCTGGAAAAAATAGTTTGCCTGTGATTCAGAATCTCCTTTTTATCTTACAAAGAAAGAGACTTTTCTGCTTCCCAGAGACACAAGGCACTATCCAGCATTCAGCATTTTGGATAGGTCAAGTACTTGTTCAAACATTCAGTATTGCTGTCCTTACCCTTCTCTGTACAAGTCTGCATCTGCAATGTATCAAACAAGGAACTGGGCCAAGACCAATGCAATGGATGTGGGAGGAAAAAAATGGGCAGTATGGTCCTGCCCTTCTTAAGAAGGCATTTGCAGAAGTAGATATATCTGGCAACAAACTACCTGTCTTCTTTTGGGGGAAGGGTATAATGTCTCTAGAAAGACACCACAAAATGAGGCCCATGCTATTGGACCAAGGCCTCTTGCCCTTCAAAAGATACAGAAACTTCAGAGATGAAGAAGCCACTTTATCTGCTCTTATGGCTGCATGTAGTTTGGGGGGGGGGGGGGCAGCTGGGAGCACAAACCAATTTTCCTGGCTTCTGCAGCAACCCACACGTGGCCACCATCTCTTCCCAGCCCCTGGGGCTCCACACGTGTTCTGGTTGCAGGACCAGCAGAGTCCCCAGACAAGACAATTGCTGGAAGCCTCATGCTAGAACAATGTGCAGCTCATGGCCTCCTCCCTGCCCGCCCTGAATTCCTTCTGGAAATGACAGATGCTGAGAGTGCGGACGCCCATCTGACCAACCCTAGAGCAGACCTGGAGCATGCAGCGCAATAACTGCACAGCCATGGATTAGAGAAGGACAATGAGCCGAACTTCTGTGGGAATCACTGGACCTTCCACGTCCCCACTAAACGTTCGGATTGCCCACGGGTCCTGCCATGTGACGGGAGAAACACCACATGAGGTTCTGCTCTCGTATTTACAAAACCTGAGCAACTCAGTCAGCTAAAACCATCTGGCTCCCCTGTTGTGTACGAGTTCAGGTTATAAAGCAATTTCTATTCAGCTCTAACTGTACAGATTCCACAGTGGTATTTTTCATGTTGTTCCTAATCAAGATGAACTCGTTGGTTTTACTGTGTGCTTCGTTTTGTTTTGTTTTTCAAACATGAGGAAAATATTTCCAACACTTGTCAAAATTTTTGTGTTTTTTAAAAAGGAAAACATATCTCTCCCTCCACTCTTAGGACATTCAAAGCATCCCTTTCCTTGTCAAAACTAGACATAGCTTACTGCTGAAACTTGAAAGGAAGCATAAAAATATTTTTCCATGAGAACAAGAGCCTCCACTTGGCAAGAAAAATAGTCAACTGTTCTCTAAAGCGATGGGCTTTGGAAAACCTACAGTCTGCACATACAAGAAAGGAAAATCCCATTCCTGTGATAACCATGCCTACCAACAGAACTGGACAGGAATGCAGATCTGGGATGGGTGAATTTTCCATTTATAGATGAGATGGGGTTGGATGCTGGCCATGGTGTTCTTCCTATTTAATTGAAGTTGCCTATCCCCTCATTACAAAGCCCATTCTCCCACAGAAACAACTGAGAAGGTTTGGTCTTTGTTGATGCTTTGGTACCTGCTCTTTTTACAGGGCTTGACCTAGGGAAAATCAAGCCAAGTATTTGCCAGTCCCACATTAATCCACCTTTCCAGTCTGTGATCAGAAGGCTTCTTTTTACAAGTTAAAGAAAAGACACAAAAGACATGTTGCTGCTTCCACAGCAACCAGTCCTGGCCTGTGCAAGGAAGTTGCAGTTTAATTAAACCAGTTCAAAAACTGATGCTGTTAAATTAATGTGAAGTCTGTGGGAGGATGGATGTTATTTTGCTGGAGTGCTTTCTACTGTTTTAACTGAAGTGGTAAGGAAGGGATTTAAGCTAAATCAATACACAACATACTTCAACTGATATGTGTCCAAAAAAGGCATTTGCATCAACATAATGAAACAGTGCAAGATTTTCACGTAGACAAGACTCAGAAGAAAATGTAACTATATTATTCTTTGGGAATATTGTGAACATGCCTTGTTTTGCCCTTGTCTGCTGTCAACACCTCCTCCACTGCCTCCAGGGGTCTGCTCCCCACTGCCTGACAGTTTTATTAACTATCTCTTCCTGTCCTGTTTACCCTCAGGTACCCACTTGTTGGCAAGTTACACTTCTCTTTATCACCAAACCACCACCCCATTCGATGTAGTTCTCAAAAACTGGAGCTTCCTGCAGTTCTGCTAAGTTAAAAGGTTCCTCTTCAGGGTAGTTTCAACCTGAGGTTCCCCAGATTTTCCCCTTTCCTCTATTTGTTACAGTAATAGTTACTGCAGCTTCAGAACACAATTGGCTGTGTTTTTCTCAGAACTCAAAATATATTGTTTCAGGCTTCTTGTGTGCCCAGTGCTGTGGAAGCGTCAGACTGTGGCTACTCCTTCTGGGAAGCCCATCTTGCTCCAGAGGGTGACACAGGTGAGTGAGCAAAAGGCCATTTTTAAAAAGGCCATTTTTAGCAGCTACTTTCTCAGCTTGGCACGATATCCCAGCACCTCTTGAGCTCACTGGTTTACTCTACAGCATGGGGAACGTGCTTGGGAAAAAGGAAAAGGTCAATCCTTACTCTTCTTACTGTTCTTGGTTCATCCCCCAGAGGCCAGCACGGCCAGGCCAACACTGGGATGCAAATCCTGAGGAATTTTCTCTCCCAGTTTTGCCCGAGCCACCACCACTGCTGCACTGTGGGCTGCAGGGGGAACCGAGGGGATCTCTGGGGATGAGGCGCTGGAAAACAGTGCCAAAATCACAACATCCAGCCATTCCAAGGACACCAGGGCCAACATACAGAATAGGTTAGACAGAGTTTGGTACCACAGTGCCTGAACAAAGAGCTGGCACTGTTGGCAGACTTTTTTAACAAATGGCTCGTTTCCATGCTATTGAATCGATGGCAAACTTCCCAACAGGAGCAGCCTCTGGCCACAAATGTGTAGTTAACAACCCAGTCTGTAGAGCACACGCTGCTTCCTACCAGCTGCACATGGCCCACAGTCCCCACTGATGGCTGCAGTCAGAAACAAGCTGGAGGTGCTGAGCACATGAGAGTGCTCCCAGTCATAGTAAATCCAACCACACAAAAATTTTAGATAGTCTTTCTGTTTCTCCTCGGACATAACTGTTGAAAGTAAGTGCTCCGTTAACAGGAGGGAGAAAACAGACTTGATTTACACACCTCCCCATGCGTAATAATGCTTAAAAGTGCAAGTTTTGGAATATTTTTGAGACACAGTGGTGAGTTGAAGCAGGAGACTGTCTCATACATTTCAGTGCAAAAGACAGCAGGGAAAAGGAAATTCTTTTTTGTGTCTTTAATTTAAGGATCAGACAATTCAGAAAATTGGTATGTTAGTGATAATGGACTAATTTCCTCTTTAAACCCAGGTTTGTATCTTTTGAGTCCCTACCAGAAAATTTTCAAGTCTATTTATTTATTGCAAATGTAAGCCACCTTTTTTTTTTTTTCTTCTTATCCTGTTTTAGGAAAAGAGGCAGAGAAAGAGAGATTTCCAACTTCTCATTATTACAAAATCTAAGGGAACAAATATGCAATTCAATCTGCTGAGTTAAGACTGAAGAAATGCAAAAGCCACACACAAGTTTAACTCTGCCCCCGTGTGTGCAAACATGAAAACACATCCATCCACCTGGATCCTGCGGTGGTTTTGTGCTGAAGGTTGTGTCCGTTTCTGGCAGTAATTATATACGGCATCCACGATGACCGTGATGCTACAGGACACCTTTTCTCTTCTATGCTCACGTGTCTCCGCATTACGAAACTCCTTTAGGAATGCACTGGCTGCTAAAAAACGAGCCATAGAGATATGCCTGCTACCCATAATAGTAAAGCAAAAAGTGAAGAAATGGGGAAAAAAAATAAAAGGCAGCACTCGAATTTTACTGGAGGGATGATCCTGTTAAGACGAGGAAAAACCAGGGATTTAATTTTATTTCTCACGTTTGGCACGCATGGCCTGTGTGAACTTCCCTGTTCTACACTGTGCCTCACCTTCCAGCCTGAGAAGAGGATACCAACATCTTTAGGGGGGCAGGGAAAGGAACTCCTTCTTCCTCTGCAAACTCACACTGAGGTTTCTCCAGCTGGCTCACTTCATCAGCACACAATGTGACAAGGCTCCATGAAGGGGAGACACGATGCTCCAGCCAAGGGCTCAGCCCACGATCACACACCCAGCAGCAAAGGAGCAGCTCTGGGAGCTGGGAGCAAGGGGCCTCTCGATCATGTCCTACCCTGGGACTTGTTTATTGACACTTTTTGGGACACCGCTGGACTTTACCAGTGACAATCCTGGGCCAAAGTGCCCCTGAATGAAACCTTCTCTCTCAGGAAATCTATGGGGGGAACTGCAACAGGGTGTCAGAACACCTCGGCACGGGGCATAAGAGAGACAGACACATGGACAATCCCTGGGACACAGACAGGAGCTGATCTCTGCAGAAACACCAGCCAGACTGGGACACACCTGCCCTCAACCCTTATCTTTTGATAAGGGAAAGGTCCGAAGGGCGTACCACTGCCACATCCCAAGTAATCACGTCCTCGATTTTTAATTGATTTCGGCTTTCACATTAACCTTTGCGAGCTGTGTGTACAGAGAAAAAGCCACAGCCCTGTTTGCAGGATATGGGAGGACCCAGAGCACCAGGGACGCCCCAGCATCCACCCCAGCCCTGGCCAGTGACCAGGCACTGTTAAACCCAGCAGGCAAGAGGCAGCTGCAGGGAGGCAGCACAGAGGGAGTGCAGGACCATGGCGACCTATGTGCAGCTGAACACCACTGCCAAGATGCCCCTCGTGGGGCTGGGCACCTGGAAGGTAAGAGCTTCAGAGAAAAGCACCTGTACTGCAGAGCTCCCAGGCACAAAACTTCACTGCCCCTGGTCCAGCTCTGGGGAGCTGTCCTGCTGCCTGGGGCTCTGCTCTGCCTGGCTGAGTGTGAGTTGGAGTGGAGCTACAGATAAGTGGCTGGAGGTTGATTTCCAGCCTTGGAGTCCACATTTATCACTGCAAGAAATAGTGTTCTTGGAAAAGAAAAAACTCCCACCAGCCTGGACTGAGGAGGGGGGGGGAGAGGGCGGATTGCTTTCACTAACATGGCTTCCCTGGTTTTATTTTGCTAGGATACAGGTCTTTAACAAGCACTGATTTGAGTGTTAATATTGATGCATTTTTTCCAGTCTGCAGCTGGGCAAGGAAAAGCTGCGGTGATGGCTGCCATCGATGCCGGGTACCGCCACTTTGACTGTGCCTACGTGTACCAGAATGAGAATGAAGTTGGGGAAGGGATCCAGCAGAAAATCAAAGAAGGTGTTGTGAAACGAGAAGACCTCTTCGTTGTCAGCAAGGTAAAGATCCAATGATCCTGCAGCCTGGAGCACAGCTGGGGGAATGCTTTGTCTTTGAGTATTTTCCTAGCAGGAAGCTTAAGTTGCGGAGACAAACTTTTTGCTGTAGGATAAAGCAAATCATAACAGCATTCAGGCCACTCCTGATGCAAGCTGACAGCTTCAGCCCGTTCTGTATGGAGAGTTCGGAAGGATACACTGTGTCTGCACCCTGCCGTGGTGGCCCAGCAGTGCTGGGGGATGGATGAAGAGAGGCCAACTGCAGACTGATTAGTGCAAAAGAAGGGAAGCAGGAAGAGGAAGGGTGGGCCAGGTAGCCCCAGCAAGGTAGAAACACATGATGCAATGTCAGAGACCACTCAGTGTAAAGGACTGACAGAGGCAGAACCAGCTTGCTAATGACACCTTGGGGACTGCGAAAGCACAGCAGAGCACACTGCCAGTTGTTCCAGCAGTTGGGCTCAGAGCATTCCAAAGGGGTGTCCCTGCAGTGGGAGCTGTCATTCTGGGCACCTTGGGACACTGCAATCTGCTTAGCATATGTCCCAAGGAAGGTGGGGTTGGCGGCTTCGCTTTCTTATTACAAAAATCAGGCTACTTAGCTGGAATCTGAAGGTACGTCTTACCTAAGTAGAGGTTGGTGACAACCACTCTTTGTGGCTCATCTTATATCTTCTTGGCTTTGCCTGCTACACGCAGTGCAGGAGTTCTGTGCATGCTCAGGAACGACAGATACACAACTGCCAAGGCAGACCCTGGGCAAAAGGGGGTGGCACAAACCTTGTGTGTGAACTAATGTAACCAGAGACTGGTACACACGGCCCCCACAGTCACAGGCCAGCCCCATCCCAGAGCATGGCACATCTGAACAGCACCAGCATGGCCTCATTCCACATCAGCTTCCAAAGAACAGGGAGCATTCCTGTGCTGTGCAGAAGAGCGCCTGAGAGCTTTAACCGGGAGATCACAGTCTGCCCTGTTTTGTCTCCAGCTGTGGTGCACATTTCATGAGAAGCCTCTGGTGAAGGGAGCCTGCCAGAAGACACTTGCTGCCCTGAAACTGGATTACCTGGATCTCTACCTCATCCACTGGCCTTTTGGCTTCAAGGTACAGTAACAGCAGGTTTCACTCCTGGGAGAGCTCCTCAGAAGTGCCAGGGGTGCTTGCAGCACCACTGCTGCTGCAGTGCAGGAGGAGCCGTGCCTGTTGTGCCAGCGCTGCCCCAGTGCTGCCCATCCCGCTTTCCTCTGCCCCATCAGCCGGGCCCCTGATCCCCGCCCCGGGACCGCTGCCTGCACAGCGTCCTCTGCCCTCCTGACAACGGGGAGGCAGAGCCAGCACTAAGGTCAGGCCTCTGGCTGCAAGAAAAAGCTACGCCTCTTTCCCGTTCTTTTACAAACCCAAAGCATGCTCTTCTGAAAGAAAACCCCCTGGGACAGAGGGGTGCAGTTTGCTGCCTGACAGAAATTCTTTCCTCTGCAAGTTGCAGAGTCACACGGTTAAAGTAAACACTTCTGTTTCCCATTTCTTTCTTTAATCACCAAATCCTCCATACGGTACAGATTGAGCTGACCGTGTCTGTAGGAGCCTTAGTGTCGTTTCACAGACTTTGGATTTCAAAAGATGAGACTTGCGGGATCAAGTTTTCACAGACTACACAGACTTCAAAGCATTTATGTCAGCATATATAGATAGATACACACACACCTGTCAAAATCTCTATTCTACCTTATGCTTTTGAGCTCAACTCCATTCCTTCAATATTGTTTTAGTTAGCTTTAAGTGGACAAAGCTGTCAAGTGAAACTGCACAATATTGTGGCATTTAGAAAATTCCAATCATTCAAACTACTTTGGCCATACTGTAGCTACAGGCTGTTCTAACTTTCCTAATACAGCCATTTCCATAGTGAGCCTCCCCATGGGACATCTGTCAGCAGATGCACTCCTGTATAAATGTCTGTGTTCACAGGGTCAAAGTCAATCCTCCCTATACCTTCTTAAAAACATCTAAAGAAACTGTTATTCTTAAATGTGCAAAACAGAACAGTACTTGACGTGAACTAATGTAAGACTCCAGAATATTGTTCTCTAAGTTAATCACTTCCCTGCATGCACTTTGTGGATCATCACTTCAGAGGGTCCAGTAGAAACACCTGTCTTTATTGGGAGAGTAGATGACGAAAATGCATGAACTAAGAATAAGAAGTGATTGAAGAATTAAGTTATGATGAGAATGACTTGATTTTTTTTTAATGCAGTATTAGCTTTACCTCCTTACATCCCTGTTGGGTAATTTTACATAGCAAGTGTCTCAACAGAGATTATTTCAAGCCTTTTCTCTCTCTCTGACAGGCAGGAGAAGAACCGTTTCCCAAAGATGACAAAGGCATGGCCATACCCAGCAACAGTGATCTTCTACAGACGTGGGAGGTAAGTTCAGCCAGAGCAGAAGAGAAATGTCCTCTGTCCTCATCAGTCTTTTCCATGTTTCCATTACCTTCAGCAGTCACAGAACTGGTGTCTCATGCACACAAAATTAGTTGGAAGGAACATAAGGCAGCACAAAGTAGCTTTTCATAATGGGCATGCTTAATCCTTCCCTGGTTATTCCTATTCTCCGACTGTCCTACTTTACTGGAGCTGCACAAACACTTCCAGTGGAGCTGCACACCAGACTGAAGCTAGAAAAAGTTCATTGTGGAACAATAACAACTGTACAATTGTTTTCACCACAGTTCTTGTGTCTTTCTCAAGGTGCTCAAACAAATTTCACAGAAATAAAGATATTTTAGGTTTAGAGATCTTGCCTACAGTATGTAGTACAGCCCTCCAGTGCTTGCACAACGGGATTACTGAGTGTCATCATTCTTCTCCTCGTGCAACTCTGTGGATTTCCACACACTCAGAGAATGAGAATTCGGGCTTGGGTGAGATGGCATTAATGTGCCAGCACCTGCTTTTCCCTCAGAGAACTCTGCAACTCTAAATAGTTATTTTGTGCTGCTTGTGGTGGGAAACAAGTCACATCAGGAAGAACATCATCATGAGCTGCCTTGCACACCGGATGATGATTTTGCTATTTTAGGCCATGGAGGAGCTGGTGGATGCTGGCCTGGTCAAAGCCATTGGTGTCTCCAACTTCAACCATGAGCAGATCGAAAGAATCTTGAACAAGCCAGGACTGAAGCACAAGCCTGCAAACAACCAGGTAAACTGCAAAGTGGCTGCAGGCGACTGGTTTTGTGGGATTATAAAGATCCAATTACAGCTGCATGAGGAGATGGGAAAAGGGAGAACAAAGTAGACACAGCATGTACTTTAAATCTCTCCCTATGGATATTTCAGTTGGATACTTGTGGGGTTTTTTTTAATCACCTTGCTGAACCACTTTTTAAGGATGTTGGAGCATTTCCCTGAAAAGTCTTTCTGGAATAATAAAGAGCCCAGAGATTAGCTTTGTGAACCCCCCCCCCAGCAAAAACCATATAAGCACTTTATATCAAAACAGGTGGTTTTAATACTAAGGATTGGTATTATCATGCAGGCCACTGTCAAATTAGGGAAAAAAGCAGCCTCTAAGTGGATTAGGAGATAATTTACGGAGCACAACAATATTGCAACAGTTCTACCACTGTCAGACTCTTTGCTTCTGTGTTGGCAGATTGAATCTCATCCATACCTCACCCAGGAGAAGCTGATCAAGTACTGTCAGTCCAAAGGGCTGGCTGTGACTGCATACTGCCCCCTTGGCTCTCCCGACAGACCATGGTAAGGCTGCTTTGCAACCTGCCAGGGAGCTGCTGGGGATTATGACTGAAGCACTGAGACCACACGTGCACCGCTCATTTCTTCATTTAAACACAGATCTCTGGTGCTACGCTGAATCTTTCTGTGGAGGTTTCTTGCCACTGATTTGTTTTCTCTGTCTAGGGCTAAGCCCGGGGATCCTTCCCTTCTGGATGACCCCAAGATCAAGGAGATTGCAGCCAAGCACAACAAAACCCCAGCACAGGTGGGTACTCCTTCCAGTTTTGGAAAACAGAGCTCAGGAAAGGGTAGAACCTCTATCCCTTCCCCATGAATTGTGGCACTCCTCTGCTTTTTCCCTAACAATGCAGATTTTTTAATTATATTACCTCCAAGACACACTACTATTAACTCTTTTACCCTCAAAAAGACTCTTGACCCACCTTCACATGTCACTTCCCTTCTCAAGTCCTTTTGCAGAGAATGTAAGCCTTGCATAGACTGCTAAAATCCCAAGGGCAAAGGAAAGGAATCAACTGGCCCAAACCTGGATGGGAAGGGAGGTTTCCTGTGAGGCTCCTCCACTTCCCTCTTTGCTCTCCAAGCAGTGCAGCCAAGGCTACAGGGACAGGAATAATTTGAAATGCAGCTCTGCAGAAGCAGGTACAGCTTAGGGAAAACAGCTCTGCTTTTTCCAGAGCAGGAGCCATTCTCTCTCTGACTCGGTTTTTTGTTCTTGCAGGTTCTCCTTCGCTTCCAGGTCCAGAGAAATGTGATTGTGATTCCCAAATCTGTCACCCCACAGCGCATTGTGGAGAACTTCCAGGTGAGGGATCACGAGTGAGCTGGGTGCTGCCCCTCAGGGATGGCTTGGCTTCTCCCTGCACAGCAAGCAGTGATCCTTCCTCACCCTTGCCATGTCCTCCTGCAGCGAGAGGACTGGGCTTCTTCCTTCTTTATGCTTCACCTGAGTGTTAACCCAGGCCTAGTTTCTGAGGGTTTAATCAACAATCCTTACATGGCATTCCCTGTTCCGTGGCTCGTGGATGAATGAGCAGGCACAGCCTGCTTGGAATCCCCACACAGGAACGTTGTCAGAAACATCATACCTAGAATTAGCAACATGCATAAAATAGTCTCTGTGTCCATAAAACAAGTTGTTGTTCTTAATTTAGTGGTCCATGAGTGAAGATGGAGTCTCCAGTGTGGAGCTGCTCCTGTATTTCTATTAGGTTTGTTCCAAGAAGTGATTTCCACCTGTTTCTCTATTCAGGTGTTTGACTTTGAACTGACTGAAGAGGAGATGGCAACTATTCTGACCTTCAACAGAAACTGGAGGATCTGTGAAATGCAAATGTAAGTGACACTGCTTGGGTTTTTTTCAACTTCTAAGTTTTGAATATTCTTTACAAGGAATTTTGTGTCACAGCTTCTAGGTAACATGAAATTCAATTTATTTAAAAATCACACCAACTCAAACTCCAACTGGTTTGTCCCAAAAAAATAACATTTTTAGGAGAGGGCTTAATGTCTTCATTTTAGAAACAAAACAAAAAAATTAAACCAAACTACATTCTAATTCTGAATTCTTAGTTTTCAGGAAACTCTCTGTAACTTTCATTACAAAAAATGGGTTCTGGATGTTCAACTCATCTTTGTATTAGAGAAAGGAGGACATATATCTCCACCTATTCTTGCTGTAACTCCATGATGCAGATCTTCCCTTGGTGGCTCCTCCAGGCACCCAACACATCTCTACATAACATTTAGATCACGCGTGAAAATAACATTCTCTTTCATTTGTTTCAGATCCAAAAATCTCAAGGAATACCCTTTCCATGCAGAATACTGAATGTGCTTGTAACATGGCCTTCACTAGACCTCTGGTGTCTCATTTGGCTCTGCTCTAACTTTATCAATTTCTCTTATTGAATCTGCCCTGGTGCTGCCAGTGAAGACATGGGATGTTTATCCCATGAAATATGGGTTTTTTGGAAGATGGAAAGACTATTTTCTACAGCACCACCATTCAGTGATTGCCTTCAGTCTTGCATCAGCAGAAACCAGATGCTGACGAACCACAAAACACATCCCACAGATCCACAATTTCATCAGAGGTGTCACATATTTTAAATCAAATTAACTTTAAAATGCAAAAACCTAATTGGCTGAAAGTTTTCTGTCTGCTGTAGGAAAAAACCCAAAACCCTCCTGTGGTGATCTGTTTACCCACTGCTTTTCTGATCCCATATTTCCCCCCTTGCTCCTAGCCCTGGCCACTCCCTCAGGTCCTCCCTTTGGTTCCTGTACCCCAACTCCTCCCCTGAGCCCCTGAGAAAAAGCCCCTGCGCCCGGATCAAGAGCTCTCTCTGCCTCTGGGGTTTGCTGGGAGAAGATGTAAGATTAAAGATCCTCTTAAACCCTTATGGAGAGACCCTTCTCGCCTCCTTTGCCGTCACTGTGTTGTAAAGCTGATAGCTGCCGGAGCAAAACTGCGGAGCCGTCCGGAATGGACTACGGGAGGGGGAAATGGTCGCACTGCCCTAGCAGCTCCGCTGAGCTCTCAGGGGAAGCTGCACCCTGCTAAACTAAACTTAGCATTACAAACTAAACCTAGCATTACAAATTAAACCTAGCATTACAAACTAAGCCTAGCATTACAAACTAAGCCTAGCATTACAACACCCTCCCACCCAGAGACACACAGGGGAGTGGGCTGCAGCCACCTGCACTGTGGGGACACAGATCCTGCCTGGGACACTCAGCATTTTCCCCTGCCATCCCTCAGCACCCACATTGTCCCCTCCTCACCAGCCACAGCCCCCGAGCCCTGGGTACAGCCCCGTTGGACATTTTGGCCATCACACAACCCAAGTGTCTGCTGGCACAGGAGGCTCAGGCCCTCAGTGCAGAACCAAACTGCCAGCACCTGAGGATCTTCTCCCCAAAAATCTCCACTCTCAATTCACAAAGATATAATCCAAGATCATGTGCCTCCCAGCTTCCCAAAGGAAGCAGCCCATAAAGCCCTTAGCACCCTCCAGGCAGAGGTAAGATAACATCCTGTGAAAAAATTATTGAATCAGTAAGGGCACAATCTTTAATATGGCATGGGAGCCAAAGATGTAGGGAATTTCTACCACCTTTCACACCCTCCTTCCCTTGGAAAGCTGCTGATCAAACGCTTGCTCTAACAATAGAGCCTCCACTGTGGGCAGAGTCACACAAATTTATCCAGATCATCCTTGCCTAAGGACAGCACCTACTGCCTCAGCCCACCCATGCTGAAGAGCTCTCCTGCTCCCAGCTGAAGGGTCTCTCCTGTCATCCCAGGGCACATACAACCTCCAACAAAGGAGACATCCACAGGGTTTAGGCCCATCAACTTGCTGAATCAGGCCTAGGCGTGAGGGATGCACAGACAGGAGCTGCCTGCTTAGGGTACATGCTCATAGTTTCATTTCTGGAGTTTCATTTTAATCACACAGTTCAGTCAGCTCCTGCAATTAATAGACAAATACAAGAATTATCAAGAATTATCAAAAAGTTATACAAGAATTATCAAAAAACCTCTTGAAAAGACACAGAGAGGGTGGTGGGACCTCAGAGGATGCTCCTGCCTTGATCTGAACTCAGTGCAAGAAAGAGGCCAAGGTCTTAGAATCAGATTAAATCTCTATCCCCGTGTTTTAGTCCTGCCTTAACAAGCATCTGGAAGTTGAATCAATGCACACCATTTAGCAACATAAACATTCTGTTCCAATATATACTCTTTCCTCAAAGGCTCTGCCACCATCTGACAACGCCAGCCACATTTTCAGGTCAGAAACAACTGACAGCTCCCCTGTATTGGCACGATCTGGGCAAGGCCTCACACCAACAGGCACAAACAAAGCAAAACACAAAACCTTCTGCCCAAAATCCTCACTTAAAAGACCAAGGTGTCTCTCACAGCATGCCTTGGGAAAACCAAGCACCAGCCTTCAGAGGAGACTATGAGTTCACAGAAGAAAGTGAGAGGAAGGACAAATTGCATTTCTCAGCCCTGCTCTCCACCAAATCTCTGCCATCACACACTCTCCTTGCCGCAGGAATGTGAGCTTTGAAACTTCTCCACGGAAAGACACGCTCAGAAGAAGGAGAACAAACACTGCAGGGTTCTGTCCCTGCTAAGAGGAGATCCCATCCCACTGGCCAAACAGCCAGGCTTTGCATGCCTTCACAGAGCACAGCTCTCTGACAGCACCAGTTCACCTTAGTGCTGCTCCAGTACAAAATGTGATGGATTCTGGCAGCTCCCACACCAAGCCTTGAAACCCACTCACCACTGACTGCTTCCGAGCGTGACACTGCTCACACAAATCACCAACGCAGCACCACAAGCTCAAGGGGGCCTTGGGAATACAAAGGAAAAGCAGGAGCAAACTGGCACTTCAGGGCTCCCTGGGCTCACTTGAGAAAAGGCACTGCAGACCAGGCGAAATGTGTGGTTTTGCATTTTTCACTGACTTCTCTAAGCAATGAACCAGACCAAGAAGCTGAGCAGACTCAGAGCAGATCTACGGAGAAGGAATCCCAGGAAAGGATGAAAGATAAGCCCTAAATTGGGTAACTCTTAACGTGATTAAACTGCAATACCACATCCCACAGTGGACAGCTGAGAGCACTGACAGAAAACTGGAGGAAGATTAAAGGGGAAAACTAATTATCTTGTCTGCCTTCGGCTAAACGAAGCAAAAAAATCTTGCACATCTGCTATGGAGAGGCATCCAGAGAAAAATGCACCATTGTACACACTTCGGATTTATGTTTGTAGCTGAATAAATTCTCCAAGTACAAGCAAACAGCAAAGCCTCCCAAGCAGCCCTAATATGCTATTATGGAGCACTTAAAGGATGCTGTTGATGGCTTTTTTTTTCATTGCACTGTGAACACCTCATCCGTACAACATATTTTGCCTCTCTGAAATTTCGCAGTCAGTTTCTAATGAGAAATTAAAAGGCCACCTAGCATTTATTTCTACACTTGTATGTTTTGTTCTGAAGTACGGTCCGCACCTCCCTGAAGACAGAGGGACAATGTGATCACTGTGGCATTCGCTGAAAACTCACGGCTCTTCAGTAGCTTTGAAAACACACTAAAACACACTTTCCCCTAACACTTAAAATGAAGTGATTTGTACTGATTCTTTCCGAAATTACTCGCAAACTCACCCCGAAGGGAAACTGTTTGTCCCATGCTTTTACCTCTCTCAGGCAACCGAGAGATTATCAGAACACCACGGCACGAGAGACACGCATGGACAACCCGTGGCACAGGGACGGGGCGCGGCAGGAGCAGATCGCTGGAGGAGCGCCCGCCGGAGC
>NW_008236487.1:2283025-2291594 GCF_000691975.1 Corvus brachyrhynchos | reverse complement strand
GTGAGGGCGCCCACCGAGGCGGGGTCCCGCCACTTCGACTGTGCCTACGTGTACCAGAATGAGAAGGAGGTTGGGGATGGGATCCAGCAGAAGATCAAGGAAGGTGTTGTGAAACGAGAGGACCTCTTCGTAGTCAGTAAGGTATGGATCAGGTGGTTATGGATTATGGACGTACTGGTTTTATCTGTGATGTTTTTACAGTAGGAACATCTAACGTTTAGCCCAGGTAAATGCTGTAGCACTGGAGAAGCTTGTAATGTAAATGAGACAATTCCCGATACTATTTTCTTGTTTCCTGTGCTGCCACAATACCATGGGCCAGGCCCAGCCCAAACCTGGCTGCGTGTGAAGAGCACTAGGATAGCCTCATTCCACATGTCATTCCAAAGAACAGGGAGCATTCCTGTGCTGTGCACGAGAGCGCCCGAGAGCTTTAACCCAGGAATTCAGTGTGCCTTGTTTATTGTCTCCAGCTGTGGTGCACATTTCATGAGAAGCCTCTGGTGAAGGGAGCCTGCCAGAAGACTCTTGCAGACTTGAAGCTGGATTACCTGGATCTCTACCTTGTCCACTGGCCTTTTGGCTTCAAGGTATAGTAGCAGCAATGCCCATAACTTTGTTTCTTGTGATTGTCTTAACAGCCCAACGATTGTTCTGGCTGACAATTACAGCCTTTCCTTTGCTGCCTGTTATCTGTGCCACCACTGCTCTCCTGCTCAGCTTGACCCTGGCCATGTGACTCAGGCTCTTGGTCTCTGTCCCAGAGGCAGTTGTTTGCATACCCCTTTGATCCTGGGAAGGATGCCCTGAAAACTAGAGGGAATGATGGCCTGAAAACTAGAGGCAGGTCTGCCAGCTCCAAGCATAAGACAGGCTGCTTTCCCTTTCTCTTGCAAATCCAGTGTGCTGTTCATCTCAAAATCACCCCTTGTGGGAAGGAGAGTTGCACTTTGCTGCTTCTCTGCAATTTTCCTTTGGGTGTTACAGAATCAGAGAGCAAAAGAGAGCATTTCTGTTTTCCATTTCTCTCTTTAATCACCAAGTCCTTAATGCAGTACAGATTGAGCTGACATGGCTTGTAGGAGCATTAGTGTTGTTCCACTGAGACAGGAATTTAAAAGGTGAAACTTCTGTGAGAGATCACTCAAGATCAGTGAAGGAGTTGATATCTCTGTTTGAATATTTCTAGTCACAGCCTTTCTGTCCTCCTGCAGTCTGATCCCTCCCCATTCTACCTGCTGCCTTTGAGATGCTCATCTTTTTTTCATGCTTTATTTTAACTTTGTACTAACAAAGCCATGAAAATGAAACTGTCTCGTGGTGAGAGCAGCAAACAGCTGCTAAGCACAGTTCAGTCTTGGCATCTTTTCATAACTTGTACACAAAGGCTCTTCTAATTTTCCCAGTGTTGGTGGCTTTACACTCAGTGTTGTCATGGAAGAACTGTCAGTGCACACAATGCCTCTTTTCAGCAGATCTGGGGTTGTGTAGACCAAAGCTTTTCTCTGGAAAAAGAACAAAACAGTTCTCCCTAAGTGGGAACTAAAGAACAGCACCTGAAGGGAGCATGTGTGGGGCTGGAAGCTGTAGCTCTGACTGGTTTGTTTCCCTGTAGGTGTTTGGCTGAGCCATCACTTCCAGGGGTCCAGCAGAAAAACCTGTTCTCCAGGGGAATGGTCAGTGGCAAAAATGCCTTCAGTTCCTTCCACTTCTCAGGAAGGAATGACTAAATGTAGACAAGAATTTGTACCCTTGCACTAGAAGTTTAAGGTACTGTGGCTGTGAGCTCTCATGGTATTAAGTGAATTTCTCAAGAGATTTTCAAGCATTTTTTTTGTCACTGACAGGCAGGAGAGGAGCTGTTCCCCGTAGATGACAAAGGGATGGCTATCCCCAGCAGCACTGATATTCTAGAGACGTGGGAGGTAAGTTCATCCCGAGTGGAAGAGTCACGTCTTCTGTCCTCAGCAGTGGTGTTGGCTTTAGCAGTTGCAGAATGGTTCATCTGTGTATGTAGAATTAGTTGAAAAGAATTCACAAAAGCACGTGGTAGCTTTTAGGAATGTGCTTCCCGTGAAGAAAACCAGAGCATGTCAGGAGGAATGTGTTCAGTCATGTCTTACCCACTGCATGCTGACTCAGCTCCACTTCCTGTCAGGCCATGGAGGAGCTGGTGGATGCTGGCCTGGTCAAAGCCATTGGAATCTCCAACTTCAACCGCGAGCAGACTGAAAGAATCTTGAACAAGCCAGGGCTGAAACACAAGCCTGCAAATAACCAGGTAAGCTGCAAAGTGGCTGCAGGGGAATACTTTTCAGGGATTATAAAGTTCTGATTACAGTTGAATGAGGAAGTGGAATAAGGGGGAACAAAGTAGACACACCATGTACTTCATATCCCTTTCTCTGGATATTTCTTCATACAGACAGAACCAGAATATTTCCTTTTTGTCTCATCTTGTTGAACCACTAACTCTGGAGTACTTTGCTAGGAACCATTCTCTCTGGAGGCATGAAGAGTCCAGATATGAGCAATCATTCTGACATAATGATTGACTCTTATAAAGCCTCTCAGAACAAAATCCGAAAAGCACACAAAGACTCAGTATAAAAGTTGGTGCCCTATAGAATTATAGTCTTGTGTTGTCACACAGGCCACCTGCAGGGTCAGGTGAAGGCAACCTGTAATTAGGAAATTAGGATTCAGAAAAACCTCTGGAGAAAGGGAAAACTACAGTAGTTCAACAGCTCTCAGTCTCTGCTTCTGTGTTGGCAGGTTGAGTGTCATCCATACCTTTCCCAGGAGAAGCTGATTGACTACTGCCACTCCAAAGGGATCACTGTGACAGCATACTGTCCCCTTGGACGTCCTGACGGGTAATTTCCAAGTGGGTTTGTGTGATTTAAGTCTGAAACATTCAGACTAATTGAGTAATGGTGCAGCTGTATATATGTATTCTTTTAAATTAATGGGGCTAGATAGAATCTTCCTGAAGTGATTCTTTGTTGTTTCATCCTTTTCTCCCCCCTTTGTTTAGTTCTAAGCCAGAGGCACCTTCCCTTCTGGATGACCCCAAGATCAAGGAGATTGCAGCCAAGCACAACAAGACCCCAGCACAGGTGGGTAGGTGCCACACAGTGGGTACCCCTTCCTGTAACACAGCAATTCAGGAAACTGTCTGAAGAGAGGGAGCAGCTTCTATGGTGTTACCTGTGAGCAGTGCTGCTTTTTTGTGGTGTTAACAAGCAGTGCAGGTTCTCCATTCTGTGGCCTGCAAGATACGCAACTAGAAACTCTGGCCATCAGTCAAGAAAATGTTCTTGACTCATCTTCAGTTGTCACTTCCCTTGTCAAGTCCTCTTGCAGAAGATGAAAGCCTTGTATAGACTGCAAAACTTCTGGGTGCAAAGAAAAGGAATTGACTGGCCCAAAACCAGATGGGAAAGGAGACCTTCCATGTGGGGCTCCTCCACTCCCCTCTTTGCTCTCCAGGCAGGGCAACCAGGGCTGCAGGGACAGGAATGATTTGAAATGCAGCTCTGCAGAAGCACAGCTTAAGGAAAACAGCTGTTGGAACAGGAGGAATGATTGAGTTGTCTGTTCTTGCAGGTTCTCCTTCGCTTCCAGATCCAGAGAAATGTGATTGTGATTCCCAAATCTGTCACCCCACAGCGCATTGTGGAGAACTTCCAGGTGAGGGATCACGAGTGAGCTGGGTGCTGCCCCTCAGGGATGGCTGGGCTTCTCCCTGCACAGCAAGCAGTGATCCTTCCTCACCCTTGCCATGTCCTCCTGCAGCGAGAGCACTGGGCTCTTTCTGTCTGGAAGCCAGGGCTACAGTGAAAACTACAGCTGAAGAATAGACAGAGCTCTTGGAAACAGTATGCTGATAACCTTATCAGGCACTTCACACGGTGTCTCCTGTTCTTCTGTTTCTTCCCTCTGCCAGTAGAGTCTGGAAAATCCAAAGATATTTCTTTCCTTTCCCTGTTTCTTGGAACCATCACTTGTAACCAGCATCCTTTCTGATACGAACTTGTTCTTTCATCTTGTGAATCTTGCTTCTGGTTTGATTTGTTCAAAGAAGTTAAATCCAGCTGGTTTTCTCTTTTTAGGTGTTTGACTTTGAACTGACTAAAGAGGAGATGGCAACCCTTCTCAGCTTAAACAGAAACTGGAGGATCTGTGAAATGATCACGTAAGTGGCAGTTTGTGGCCTTCAAACTCTTACATTTTCAACAATCTTTATTCTGATCTCATAGGAACTTGTGTAGCTGTTTAAATTGGGTGTATTTTGAAATCTGAAATAATTTGAGGGATGAAGCATCTGTTGTTATACTTAGATGACTATAAGTCATGCTGTGTGTTCATTGTTAATCCATTCTCCAGGAAACTTTGTATGCCTGGAATTCCAGAATGAGGGTTTTAATTGCTAACTTTGGCTGTGTCCATATGGGAGACATGAGCATTAGGCAGTTTTAAACTTGCAGTAATTTTTTTCTGTGGGGTATTATAAATTGTCAGCTCTTACATAGGTGGTTGTGGGGGGGAATGACCATCTGTTGTTCAGTACAAAGCACAGCTGCTTGCAGATAAGCACCTTGGAAGCCAAGACAGGAAGTCTTGGCTGCAAGGCCACAGAAACTGCTGTTGTCTCTGTAAGCAGTGTGAATTTTAACTCTTTATGTAGAAAGTAAATTGGTCCCACCACTGTTCAGTGCCTGAATAATAGAAAAAGGCTGGAACTTGTTGGTCCTGTAGGCTGTTTTTATACCACTAAGTCTGTTAAGTTCACTCTGCAGTTACTCAGTTCAGAGCCTCCCTTGAAGGCTCCTCTATACATCCACTGTTGTTCTATATACCAATTATTTTAGCCTTGAGTAATCTGTTCTCTTTGGTTTCCTCCAGGTGCAAAAATCACAAGGAGTACCCTTTCAATGCAGAATACTGAAGATGGTTGTTTTTCTGCCCTCTCTCAGGCCTCTAGGGTCTAATGAGCTTCTACCATTGCCTCAAATTGTACACTATGTAGCTTACACACTGTATCCCTCCTGCCAGCAAAGGCACAGGATATGTGTTCAGTGACTTTGGGTTTTTTCCTTTGGTGGAAGGAAACAGTACAGTTGTTCTGAAGAATAAAATATGGGCTATGATAATTCTCATTACATGAGTGTCTCTGCATGGCTGAAATAGCAAAGGAGAAAACAGAAGGAGGAGCTAGCAACTGGTTTTATCTTCTGTCTTGAATCAACACTGCTTAAGGCTTCAGGGTTAAGGATATGTGAGCGCAGGAGAAAGATCCATCCTGAATTATCCCATAATCACTGCCTGAAGGTAAAAGACAGAAGTAACTTTACTTCTAGAGCACAGCCAAAAGCTTCCTGGGAAAGAAGAATAAATGGGAGAAGTGTCCAGACCTACAGATGGATACCTCCAGACTGGGCTTCATTTCAGTCACATTTTTTACAGGCTGAAACTGGACAGAGATTGATGTTCAGTTTCATTCTTGACCAAAATTAAAATGTTTGGATTAGTGCTGGTTTAGAAGTTCTATTCTAATGTTAAAATTAACAAACCAAGAAGCTTGCATCAACAATGTAATTTGAAATAATCATCCCTGTTCAATATTAAATGATGTCACAAGAGCATCAAGATCTTGTCTTGATCAAAAGTTGAATAGTTTGGTATAATAAGCATTGACAGAGCAATGCTGAAAAGAACAGCTCAGCAGGGCAAGCCTTAGTATGGACTGTGGGTCAACAAGCAACAGGAGACCAACACCTGAAACTGCTGGAAAGCTCAATGTTGGCATCACTGGGGGCTGATTTCGTTGGTAGCTAGTGCTGGCATCTGGCTATTAAAAGCCCAGAGTAACAGAGACTGGGTGGGGGGAGAGGGGAGTCAGTGTTAAGCAGGTGTCTGATCCAGCACAGACACAGAGGGTGAATGGTAGAACTGGTACATGTGAATGCTGAGCTGCTGCCCAGAGCCTGACGCTGGAGCAAGTGTTATGTTCCCTTCAGGGTGTGCAGATTGGCTGGGACAGGTCTCTGGTCACTGTAACCATGTGAATGAATAAAGGTTTCCTCTGACAAAGCCTCTCCCTCCTGGTGAAGGATGCAGGTGAGCCTGGCTGGGCAGTGCTGGGATAGCTGGGAGGTGTTCTGACAGTGTGGCAGTTCAGGTGGCCATTTGTCCATGTGTGCCTTGGGCTGGTGGGCACAGGGCACCTGCAGAGAATCTACTGCATTCTGATCCATAACATCCACACCAGACCAAGCTGTGGGGTCTGACAAATGCATGTGAAGTTCAAGTTGTATCATGACCAACTAAGTGGTCAGGAGACTTCCTTGAGAACAAGATGATTAACAAAAAACAGCTTTTGTGAAGCTTAGTAGTATTAGGGCCTAATGCTGACTTAGTGCTTGTGCTGTACTAGTATTTAACTCAGTATGCAGTGGGTGAATACACTTAGACAAGCTTGAGCTACTTGCACTGTACATCACTGGTTTGTAGGTGTGAGTGCACGGATGAAAGGTGCTTGACACGTGACAGAAAGGCTGAGAGACTGAATGTCACAGGAGCATCAAGAACTTGCCTTGATTGGGAGTTAAAATAACTGGATATAATAAATCACGACTGACCAGTTGGTGCAGACAAGAATTGTGGGAGGAGTCTTGGTACATATGATAGGGACGTGCCCAGGAGAATAATAACTGGAAGTGCTGGAAAGCTCTGTGGTGAAAGTGGACTGATCTGGCTGCCAGGCTGTGCTGACATCGATCTAGCTTTACAAGCCCTCAATAAAACAGACTTGGGAAACATTACTACACCCATGCAGAGGTCCAAAATGATAAGACACGAGGTGTAAGAGCATGTGTTGGTGCTAAGCCATTGCCCAGAGCGTGATACAGGTCAGAGTTTAGTGCTGCATTTCCTCCAGGTGAGGCCACACTGACTCACTGGAGTATTTTATGAGGGGCACACACTATTATACTTTGTGAAACATTTCCAGGTATCATTCTCCTGTTGCTTTACCATCCATACCTTGTATGTACCCAGACTCCTTCAGTGCATGTGTCACATTCTCCCTGCCAGGCTTTTCCTCTGTTGATGCACTTGGTGAATCCAGTTTAGCACTATCACACTGTCTGGTGTTCCCTTACTCCATGACAAATGCAAAAAGAACCTGGCCTTTTTTGTGTGATTAAAAAGAAAGAAGCTTTTGTTCTCCAATGAGGTGTGAACAAAACTTGTGCTTTTGGCCTGAGCATTTTGGTTATGAGAGACAGGACAATGGACCTGGGATCCATTACATCAGATGCAAACCTTCTGCCCAAAATCCTTTCTAAAAGACACAGACATCTCTCAGTCAAGAAACCATTGGGAAAAATCAAGCCCCTGCTTTCACAGACCAGAGAGAAAGCAATGTAAAAATCTGATTGATTCTGCCAGTTCCTACACGGAGACCTTTTACAGCTGGAGTCAAAGCACTCCACTATGCTGAGCATACAGGAAATGCAAAGGAGAGCAGAGGCAAATCACAGGCATGACTCAACATTTTGTTTTGCAAAAAACACCCTGTGAAGTGCATATTCCATAAACTTTTAGCAGTCACCATCAGCCAGAAGGAGACTGCCTACTAACAGTGCAGGTGATCGCTTCGGTGTTTCCAAACAGGGTGGCCTCTCTGAAGGGCAACAGTCTTTGTCAGGAGAAGTCTCCACACGACTTCTGCTAATAATTATGACCAAGACAGAGGTCAGGCATGGAAAACTGATCTCTGAGCCCAGCTAACACCACACAGTCCACCTCTCTGGCAGTACTCACTCTGCACACCAGTTCTGCCCCTCTGATAACCTTAGCTCCAGTCCCTCACCCACCATCAGCACCACTTAGCAGGAATGGCCACCAAACACAAGGCCACGACTAGAACTTTCCTACAGCTCTGCAGATGGATGATATCTGTTTCCCTGAACTGAGGGAGGGACAGTAGGAAGGAAAAGGGGAAATGCAAAATCCCCCAGACTAGGATGGCAGGAGGCATCTCATGCAAACAGCTTGGTTTTAATACTGTCACCGGCACCCCTAATAGCACAATCTTTCCATTGATTTCACTGTCCTCTGAACCAAACCCTAAGAGTCTGAGCATGCTCAGAGCAGATTTACAGAGAAGGAATTCAGGGGGAAAAAAAGAAAGTAAAAGGCAAACACTGTGTTACATAACTATTTTGTGATGTTAACTGAAACATCACATCCCGCTGAGGATGGCTGATGGTGCTGACCATGAACAGGAGGATTACAAACTATTGTCTGCCCTCAGGTAAGCAGGGAAAAAAGAGCTACAAAGCAGCTGCTTTGGAAAGGCACACAGAGAAGAACGCACCATTATACTCCCAAGTGACGCTCACACCTGAATCCTGAATAAATTCTCCAAGCACGAGCATGCAGCGAAGTTCCTCAAGGTGGCCTCAACGTAACATCTATTATCCTTCTGCAACTTCCACTCTCCCAACACTAAAAACAACGTTCTTCTTTAAAATAACTGCTTTCTAATTTAATCCTACAA
>NW_008236487.1:2275298-2282548 GCF_000691975.1 Corvus brachyrhynchos | reverse complement strand
CGGCCTCCCGGGCCCCTCTCCCTGCCCCTTCCCGTGCCACTGCGCTGGAGCACTTCCCTGCTGCTTCCGTGCTGAGTAACTGTAGTCCTGGGCGATGTCCCTGGGAGTCATCTGCTAACGAGGTATGGCTTTAGAAGACCATTCATGCGTTTCGAGCAAGTTCTGACAAAGAGGTTTGCACTGTTGTTACGATGGCTACAAAATCACTGATCTATACAATGCCCAGAAACAAACATTGCTGGATTTGTATGAACAACATATGCCAACGTTTCTTTGTGCACAGCTCTTACACACCCTTTCAGGGCATAGAGACACATAGAATTGCACATCTCCTCTCTCTCTGAAGGAAGCAGCTGACATAACTTCAAATTACAGGTGGGATGTGCTCCAGGACGAGCTGGGCTAGATCACAGTACAACACTCCAAAGAGACGTGGATGACTAAGGTGTAGCCCACTGCCCTCCCCACAGAACTAAAATTTTCCCAGCTGGGCAGTTTGACTGTTTCTCTTCTTTGACACAGCACTGGGAAGCGAGGAGTGCTGGGCAAGAGGCACTGCAAAGCTCCCTGGCACAAAACTTGGTTCCTCCCGTCCACCTTTGGTGAGCTGCCCAGGTGTTGGGGGCTCTGATCTACTTGGCTGTTGGCTGAGCCCACGTGGGACTGGGGCTATGGATAAAAGGCTGGAGGCTGGCTTCAAACCCAGCAGCCTGCATTTGTAAGATGAAGAGAGCTTTAGGAACATGGCATGGAAAAACTCTACTTAAAACCCTATTGTATGTGTTTCTTTAGCTGCTAGAGAACTAGGAAACGGCCTGTATGCTCTGATTTGGGATCTTAACCTTCTTTTTCCAGTCTGCAGCTGGGCAAGTAAAAGCTGCGGTGATGGCTGCCATCGATGCCGGGTACCGCCACTTTGACTGTGCCTACGTGTACCAGAATGAGAATGAAGTTGGGGAAGGGATCCAGCAGAAAATCAAGGAAGGCATTGTGAAAAGAGAAGACCTCTTCATAGTCAGTAAGGTAAGGTGACCTAGGATCCAGGGGAAAGCCTGCTTTGTGACAACATATGCATAGAGGGCAATTCAGAGCAGTGGGGAAAGGCTGTGTGCTGTAGTGTGGAGCAGTTAGGAGAATAGTTCAGGCCCATACTGATAGAAACCTCTTTTTGCCTCTCTCGAAATTTTGTTTTGTATTTTGTAGAGCGTTATTTAAGATGTGTTCCACATTCTCCATTTTCATGGGACTGTTCAAAATATGTGTTAAGCAGAAATGGTGTGCTAGTTTTTTTCCTTCTTCTGGAAAGAGATTTAACCCAGGAGATCAGAGTCTGCCTTGTTTTTTTCTCTAGCTGTGGTCCACTTTTCATGAGAAGCCTTTGGTGAAGGGAGCCTGCCAGAAGACTCTTGCTGCCCTGAAACTGGATTACCTGGATCTCTACCTCATGCACTGGCCTCTGGGGTTCAAGGTACAGTAACAGCAGTGCCCTTGGTTTTCACCCCTGGGAGAGCTCCTCAGAAGTGCCAGGGGTGCTTGCAGCACCACTGCTGCTGCAGTGCAGGAGGAGCCGTGCCTGTTGTGCCAGCGCTGCCCCAGTGCTGCCCATCCCGCTTTCCTCTGCCCCATCAGCCGGGCCCCTGATCCCCGCCCCGGGACCGCTGCCTGCACAGCGTCCTCTGCCCTCCTGACAACGGGGAGGCAGAGCCAGCACTAAGGTCAGGCCTCTGGCTGCAAGATTGACTCATGCTGCTTAACTTTTGGCTAAATCATCCTTTCCTGCTTTGTGGGAAGGAAGGCTGTACTTTGCTGCCTGACAGGAATTCTTTTCTTTGCGTGTTACAGAATCACAGAACAAGAGAATGTTTCTGTCTTCCATTTCTTTCTTTAATCACTGAGTCCTTATTGAGCTGACCTTTGCTGTAGGGGCCTTAAAGTTGTTCCACAGACCTTGGATTTCAAAAGGTGAGACTTTCTGACATCCATGTCAGAAGTACACGAGATACATCTCACCCTTCATGTACTTCAAAGGAGCCGATGTCTCAGTCTGTGTCTAGTCTTGGCTTTTTCTTTCTGCTGCAGACAGGTTAAGACCTCCATCCTATCTGTTGCTTTTGAGCTTGTCAACTGTTGGTCATACTTGCAAAGCTGTGATGGTTAGTTTTATGTGAACAAAGACCTTGAATAAAAGTGTCATGGCATAACACTCTGACATCTGCACACTGGATGTGGAGCAATGTGGAGATGTGGGGTTCTATTTCTGAGTTTGTACATCTGGGGTGTTCTGATTTGCCTAGTGCCACCAACTTAAACGGATGCTCCCCTCACAGGACACCTGTGTTCACATAATACCTTGTTCAGCAGATCTGGCTTGGCCTAAACCTGATTTAAATGTTCCTGGGCCCTTAACAGGTCCTTCAAAAACACCTCAGTTCTCTCTTAAAGGAATAATAGAGGAGTACAGGAAGCTCGTTTGTTCCACAAGTGGTGTGATTTGTTTATCTGCATGTGTTCTAGCGAGTCACCACTTTGCTGGGTCTAGGAGATACACCTGACCTTCCTAGTAGGAATGATTCCTGATCATTCCCACTAGGAATGGTTGCTGGCAAACATTGCCAGGAACAACGTAGGGCAAATATTAGTATTTTCTGTACTAGTAGCTAAGGCCATCATGGTCTTCAGTTGTCTTGGTATTAACTTGCTAATAAAAAGAGTGTTTCAATCATTTTTTTTCACTGACAGGCAGGAGAGGAGCTGTTTCCCACAGATGACAAAGGCATGGCTATACCCAGCAACACAGATTTTCTAGATACATGGGAGGTAAGTTCAGCCACAGTGGCAAATCATGTCTTCTGTTACTGGCAGCCTTTTCCATGCTTGCATTACCTTCAGCAGTCACAAAGTTCTTATATATTTATTGCACCATATACAATGTAGCTTTTCAAAACATAAATGCTCAGTCAAGCTGATAATCTCTAGTGAAGCTGCAAGCCAGACTGCTTGACCATACCAGAAACAGAACTGTCCTCACCACTGTTCTTAAACTGCTCAAATACACTTTGCTGAAATAAATTAGGTTGTGATCTTACCCACAGCCTGCCCTTACAGCTCTCCCGTGCTGGCTCAAGAGCACGTCATTGATTATCCTGATTTCCCATGTGTAAATAACTGAGAGTGAATTTCTGCCATCTCAAGAAAGGAGCCTTTGGATTTGGGTGAGATGGAAGAGGTGACACAAATACACCGGTGTGCACTTTCCCCTAAGAGGCAATCTTTGCAGCTCCAAACAGTTGTCTTTCCTTGCCCATGAAGGGAAACAAAGCCACACCAGGAAGAATTCCTTCAGTCTTGTATACTGGTTGCTGACTGTGCTCCTCTTTCTGCCAGGCCATGGAGGAGCTGGTGGACTGTGGGCTGGTAAAAGCCATTGGTGTCTCCAACTTCAACCATGACCAGATTGAAAGAATCTTGAACAAGCCAGGACTGAAGCACAAGCCTGCAAATGTCCAGGTGAGCTGCAAAGTGGCTGCAGGCAACTGGTTTTGTGGGATTATAAAGATCTGATTACAGCTGCATGAGGAGATGGGAAAAGGGAGAACAGAGCAGACACAGCACAATTACACCCTGTGATTACTTCTGAGTACACATAAAGATGTTGTAGATCTGTGTCCTGATAGGGAATGAAGTTGTGGTACACAAATTACAACAAGAACTTCTTAAAATACTTGTTCTGTTATTAGTAATGGCATCAGTCTGTTATTAATAGCAGGTAATTGTTCACACAACACGTGGTTTTTTTCTCATGCAGGCATGCACAATTCAGTCACCCAGCTGAAAAAGAGAGATCAGTTTTAACTATCTATGCAGAAGCAGAGCATTTATTGACACACTAGTGGCTTCCTGGTATCTACCCTGATTTATGTAAAATAAAAAATAAAGTGCTTGTATACGCACATATCAAAAAAAATCACCTAGCCTTTGTCTGCATACAGCAGCCACTGCTCCTTTGTATGCAGGAGCTGCAGAAGTTTATCCCTTCAAGGAGCCTTGGACAGAATCAGATATCTCTTACAGTTCTGAAATCAGTACTTCTTGCAGGTTCACTAAGAGTACTAACTTCCCTCAGTCTCCAGAGCCTGCCAGTCCTTCCCCTCCATGTAGTTACAAAAAAAAGAGCATGCTAAAAGGAGAAAAAAAAAAGCATCTCTGTCCAAAACTATGGAATCCATTCACACAAATTCATGAGAAAGGGGCTTCTATGTCTAGAACAGACAAGGGAGAGGACAGAGCAGTGCAGCATGTCCTTCTCATCCCACACCATATTACTGCTGACTATACAAGGCATTGGGGTTTTCAATACTTGCTAAGATGCTGCTTAGAAATCTGAGAAGGACCTCAGAACATGCCAAAGAACCTGGAGATGAGCCCTATGAAATGCTCTTTCCCCAGAGCAAAAAGAAATCTCACTGTAGAAGTAGGTGCTGTAGAAAACTAAGGCTGAATAATACCTTGCAAAGACTGGCACATGAGGACAAATACCAGCCTTTAAGTGCATCAGGAGATAGTGCCTGGAGTGAGTTACAGCTGTATTCAATCAGTCTCTATACTCTTCTGTGGGCAGATCGAATGTAATCCATACCTCACCCAGGAGAAGCTGGTGAACTACTGCCAATCCAAAGGGATTGCTGTGACAGCCTACAGCCCCCTTGGCTCTCCTGACAGACCATGGTAAGGTTGCTTGCAATTTGTGAGGGAGCTGGCATGGATAATGCTTGGAGCACTGGGACAGCCAGTGTACTATTAGCCATTGATCCCAAAACAGATTGCTGGTGCTCTCTCTCCTCTGTGTAGGGCGAAGCCAGAGGATCCTTCCCTTCTGGATGACCCCAAGATCAAGGAAATTGCAGCCAAGCACAACAAATCCACAGCCCAGGTACATGGATGCCAGACTGTGGGTACCCCTCCTTGTAATGCAGGACAGCTAATGACAATGTAGAGGACAGGCTGGCTCTTTGCTCCCAGTCACCTCTGGTGTGAGGCAGCAGTGCAGGTCTGTTTTCTGTGTGGTCTGCAATGCACACTCTCAAGTGTGCCCTGACTGTCATCACGAAACATTTTCTTGACCCATCTTCAAATGCTGTAATGTTTCAGTCTTCATCTCAAGTCCTCTTGCACAGAATGTGATCTTGACAGAAGTCTGGGTGAGCAGGAAGATTTGACTGGCCCAAAACTGAATGGGAAAGGAGGCCTTTCACATGAGGCTCCACCACTTCCCTCTTTGCTCTCCAGGCAGGGCAACCAGGGCTGCAGGGACAGGAATGATTTGAAATGCGGCTCTGCAGAAGTACAGCTTAAGGAAAACAGCTGTTGGAACAGGAGGAATGATTGAGTTGTCTGTTCTTGCAGGTTCTCCTTCGCTTCCAGGTCCAGAGAAATGTGATTGTGATTCCCAAATCTGTCACCCCACAGCGCATTGTGGAGAACTTCCAGGTGAGGGATCACGAGTGAGCTGGGTGCTGCCCCTCAGGGATGGCTTGGCTTCTCCCTGCACAGCAAGCAGTGATCCTTTATCGTTCTTCCCAACTCCTACTCAGGCAAGAACACCGGGCTTCTTGTCTGTTTACACACTCTGCTCAGGGCTAAACTTAAGGTTACAACTGGAGAGCAGGAGTGAACCAAGTTCTTTGGAAACAGTGTGCTGATAATTTTAGCAGTCACTTTACACAGTGTCATGTACTCTGCAGACTAGAGATGAATTGCCACATGGTTCTTCACTGGCACTTGAGTGCAGTAGCACACCACAAAAGGCTTATGTAGAGCAAGCAGTGTTAAGAAAACAGCTGTGGTGTTCACAAACCATGGTGCTCTATTGTTAATTCAGTGGTCTTTGACTGCAGCTGCTCACCCGGATTTCAAAAAGCCTAGACAGATTAAGTGAAATATGGAAGTCCTGTAGATGTGCCTTTGGAATAGGACAGAAAGATGCATCTTTCACAAGTGGCAGATGCAAGAGCTTGCCAAGAGTCCTGCAACAGCTGGCACGTGTAATTGCAACTTTGGATGAATTTTTCTATTCCCTCTGCCAATGCCTTCTTGGTGATACAGAGAGATGCCTTTTTCATGAGTACTCATTTCTTCTAACCAGCTTGCAGACTTGTTCTTTAATTTTGTGGATTTTGCTTTACAGCCTCTGGTTTTTTCAGAGAGGTGATTTCCAGCTGTTTCTCTTGTTAGGTGTTTGACTTCAAACTGACTAAAGAGGAGATGGCAACCATTTTCAGCTTTAACAGAAACTGGAGAGTCTATACAATGAGCACGTAAGTGGTAGCATTCAGTATTTGTTTTTCTCCAACCCCTTAAGTTATGAATACTATATACACAGAGGTTTTACATCTAAATACTGCCTAGAATGCCAAGAGCCTGGATGATGAAGTAATTGGGATGTTCCAAGTGTACAAAAAACACATACTATAGAGGAAAACAAATCTGGAACGAACCCACCCTACAACACAGAGTTCATATCCCACCTTAGTGGCTTCTTTAAGCACAACTAGAAAGGAAAATTGTGACTAAAATGAAGTCTTCTATTTCCTTCAGGGGCAAAACTCACAAGGACTACCCGTTCAATGCAGAATACTGAAGATGTTCATATCCTGCCCTCCTTCAGAGCTTGGTCTAGTATTTTTCCTATCAATTTATCTAGCTTTCTTATTGCATCTCTCCTCCTGCAGCCAGTGAAGTCACAGCAGTGATTATCTTTTGTTTGTATATTTTGTGGGTTTTTTTTATATTCAGTGATTATCTTTTGTTTATTCTTTCTGAAAGATACAGTAAAATTGTTCCAAAAGAATAAACTGGGGGCTGTAATAATTTTCTGTCAAAATGTGGATTGAGTAATCCACATTTAGCAAGGGAGAGACTTTGAACTACACATTCACATCTATAATTTATCCTGTTTCAACACAACAGGCTGAGGAGGATAGTTGGCAGTTATGGGAGAAAAATCTGAGAAATGTGAACTAAAGGCCAGCAGTTTTATCACTCCAGAAGTAACTGAGAAAGGAGTTTTTCCTACTTAGGAAAAACTTTCCCTTAGGGGGAAAAGAAAATCCATAAGCAGAAAGCACACAGGTGCGTGGTCGGCAGTATCTTCAGGCAGGTTTTCTCCTAGATTTTCCCCGGGACAGGGCACACTCCCGGCGGGCAGCAGAGGGCAGCCAGCCCTCAGCCACTCGAGCCCGCCCCATTCCCGG
>NW_008236487.1:2270785-2275239 GCF_000691975.1 Corvus brachyrhynchos | reverse complement strand
CTTCTCCTGGCCGCACCCCCTGCCCCTCTAGCTCCATCCGCATCCCCCCTCAGCCCAGCCAGCCATCCACCACTGCCCTTGGCCCCACAGCCCCAGGGGACAGCAGGAGGTATTTGCTTTTGGGGCTGTGTCACCTTCCCGCTTCCTACGCCTGGGCAGGTGACCAAACACAATCATAAAAAGTTGCACACTGGGTGTCAAGGCAAAAGAGTAAGACTTTTGTTCAAGAAAACAAGCACCTTACGAAATTCTTTCCAAAAGTTCCACTTTCAAATCATGAAAATGTGATCCAAGGATGTTTGCTTTGCAGCTTCCTAAAGGAAGCAACCCACAAAACCTTCTGTAATCCCCAGGCTGAGGTGAGACAGCTCTGCTGAGATCAAATACATATTTTTATCAACAATAAAGCTACAATGTTGCTATGATGCAAAAATTTAGATCACTGTCTTTTTAGTGAATACTTTTTCCAGCACGGGTTACCCAGTGGCCCATAGAGCCTTCAGGGGTTTCCTTGTTCAAGCATGACTCATCCACCAGCTGCAGTCCCCTTGGAATTAAGTCCTTTCAGCATGGATCTCCTTCAAAAAGTGCACCTATGTCTCCAGAAGTATTCCTGAGTCACAGCACTGCGAACTTAAATTCTGGCACCAGACAGGGTGTTTATATCTGTTTCAGTGGTCTCCACCTAGGTCACCACTGCCATCCCTTGATACCATCTGCAATTTTTGTTCTTTACATTCCACCCTGCACTAAATTGAAAGATATACTAAGAATTGCTTCACCCTTATTCAAACTCCATCTTTAAAATAATCATAATCTTACTGTATATTCATTACTCCACCCCTTGCCCCAGCAGACCTCACCACTGTGAACATACGACACATCCCAAACCCACCCCTTGTCCAGCAGACAAAATTATCAGGATCAACACTGGAACAGTCAACATATTTTCCAACCGCTTCTAAAACGTTTTCCAAGCTGAACTCCCAGCATCATCCTTGGTCATGCCACTAATCTGCCCATGTTCTGGCATGCACCATCCAGTACAAGGTGTGTAAGTTACTCCTTGATGTCCCAAAAGCTTATCAAGAGATACCAGTAGTAACTGTGCTCCAACCTTGGAGCTTTCGGGCCACAGCATCAGTGGTCACCACTTCTTCAGGGTCCCTTCCCCCTTGCCTATAAACACAACCCAGCAGTCCAAGCAACTGAGGGGGAGTCTCATCTGTGGGATAAGCAGAATCAGACCATTGCTCCCCACAGCTCTTCACTGGTGGATCCTAAAGCCTCTCTCCCATGGGAAGGGCAGTGCCTGCTAGTAGCAGAGAGCCCAAACTTCCCAGAGCTCTTCTCTTACAAGGCAAAAAGCTGTATCTCATTTGCTCCAGTTTCCCAGCACCGACACAGCCACTGAAGGGACAGCTGCTCCAAGTGTTCAATATTTCTGGAATTTCCTTCTGAGCAAAGGACTGTCTGAGAGAGCACTGACATTGTGGGGAGCAGCACTCCTACCTCCACAGGCCTACCTAACCTTGCAGTTCAGGCTGCCTGAAGAGGCTTTGTTTTCACTTCGCCATCAGTTTCCCCCAAGATGCCAGGGGAGAAAGCATCTGCCTCTCTCTTCCAAGTCATCTTCCCACCCAGTGCTGGTCTGCCCAGATGCCTCCTCTCTTCAGGCATTTGCACACTGTGTGTACTCACCCCTGGACATGCACTGGCTGCTCTACTTCCACGACCTGTGTATTCCCAGGGTCAAGATCATTGCTCCTTCCAGAGTTCCTCTCACTACTCCACTTCTGGGCTGTGACTCAGGTACTGAGGAGAGAAAAAATAACACAGAAGAACAAGTAAGTCAGTGCCTTTCTCCCCCTTCTCCAGCCTCTGTTTAAGCCAAACACCAATCCCCTCCCTGTCCTCCTCTCCACCCCCACTTTGTCACCACAGATTACATCCAGGCCATCCCAGTCCCTCCCTGGAAGCAAGGGTGGCTCGGAGGGTGATGCTGGGTGCTTTATGCTTCCTTTCACCACTCAGTCCTGCTTACTGTGTCCTAGAGCTCCTGGGTGGGCAGTCTGCTGTCCCCAAGACTGCCACTGTCCCCGGGGCTGCCGCTGTCCCCAGGGCTGCCGCTGTCCTGCCCAGCAGGGGTGGCCCAGCCTACAGGACCCTCAGCAGCCATTCCCTTTGGAGTGAGGTGCTGCCCTTCTCACCAGCCAGGGGCACTGTGGGGGACACACAGGTGCTTCCCATCTGCCAGAGCTCAGTCAGCCCAGGTACAGGGCCAGTTTCAGAGCTGGCCAGAATCAGTCCTGACCAACCTGAAGCAGTTCATGGTTTCCCCCTGCCCAGAGAAACCATGGCTTCCCCCCTGCTGCGCTAAACCTGCCCTTCCCGCACAATAATCACCACAGAGGGGTGGCAGGACTACTTCCTCATCCTTGGCTGTACCTGGGGCTTGTTATTTCAGCAGGTGCAATTAAAGGACGAAAGCATGAGGACAAAAAGCATCATCAGCTCTGAGAATATAGGAGATCCACCAAGATACGCTCCTGGGCTGATTTGAGCTCAGAGTGAAAAAGAGGCCAAGGTCTTCTACAGTCAGGGCTGGCCAAGCCGCTTAGATCTGCCTCCTGGCATCCAGAGGTTGATCTCAACCCCCCACTGAGCAAGATAAATCTCCCCTCCAAGCGAGGCTGAAATTCTTGCTGTGCTTCCCAGTGATTCAAGCTTGAAGCCTGCGTGCTCTCACCTCCAAACCCCGGGTCAAGCTGCGCCTGTCTGTCAGTAGCTCTGAAGTTGCAGACCCCTGCAGCTCTTCCCCTTCGTTGTAGAGATGATCACACCTTGCAACGCTGTCACCTGCCTACTTTGCCTTCATGTTTTTTCAGCAGGCCACTGGGTCTCTCTGGTAAACACTGTCCATAAGGACATACCCACTTCCATTATTTTGGGCCCTGTTCTCCGATTCCAAACACTGCTGGTCACCAAAGTCACAGCCTGTGGTGAAATTACAGTTACTAAATGCAAAGTCAGCAAAACAAACTGAAAACTCATGATATTATGCCTCCTGCTTCAGTGCACGTGGATCAAGGAAAAAAAAAGAAAGGAACACCCTCCTCCCCTTCACAGTTCCTCATTGTCAGTGGCTCACATGGCCATGTTATCAAGGAAAAAGGACACAAGATTACCCTCCTCCCCTTCACAGTTCCTCATTGTCAGTTAACATGGCCATGTTATCAAGGACAAAGGACACAAGATGTAGCAGGCTGGCTGTCACAGGGTGACACGAGCAGTACTTCTTCCTCCCCCAAGGACCCCACCAGACCTTTGGGAGAGGCAAACAGTAGAAGCTGACTGGCCTTACAGCTCTGAGGGGAAAGGCTCCGACTCACAAGAGCAAACAGCAAAAACAAAATACAGAATTTCTGCCTGAAGTCTCTTGTGACAAGATGAAGGCATCTCTCTGACATAAAACCATCAGGGAAAATTCAACCCAAGTGACTGTAAGAGATAAGCACCAAGTTGTGTAAAGGTTTTGTGATCCAAGTGAAAGCACATCTCATCCTGCCAGGGACGCCTGATAGTGCTGACACAAAACAGGATGAACATTAAAGAGGAAAACCAATTACCTTGCCGTCCTTAGCTAAATGGAGCAAAAAATATGGAGCTGCAGAGAGCAGGGAGAGGCACCCAGAGCAAACACTCACACCTGAAGAAACTCTCCACATGTGAATAAGCAGCAAAGCCTTCCAGGCAAGCCTGGGTTTTTCCATTGCGCTGTGACGTCTTCAGCAGAACAGCGAATGCTTGTCTGCAAAAGCATCAAAGCCAGTTTCTGATGTGAGACTGCTGGCCACTACCACATATGATTACAATCGTGCATTTTACTCTGCAGTGTCCTCAGCACCTCCCTAAAGGCAGAGGGACAGTATGATCATTATGTCACTGATTAAAAAGTCACTGTTCCTCTTCTGCGACTTTCAAAACACTTTCAAAAAAACCTCTTCTAAAATTCAAAATAAAGCTGGGTTTTTTTAGATTCACTCTGTCCTAAATTGGTCCTAAGCCACAGTTCGCAGTGGAAGCTGCGTTTGTCCCACTTGGCACAGGGAGCATCTTCCCCTGGGCTCTCCGAAGCCGGGCACACCGAGGTTTCTCCTGTCGTGTCGCTGTTATCGGCACACAGGACCACAAAACCCCGGCAAGCCGGACCAGCCCTGGCCACCAGGGCGCTGCTCCAGCAAAGGGCTCCGCGCTTCCATGCCCTGAGGCACACAGCGAGCCAAGAGCTCTTCGGGCGCAGGGAGACAGTTCTGTCCCGTGTCCCCTCTGTCATCCGCAGCCCGGGGATGTGGCTCCAGGGCACCGAGGTGATGCGGGACGGTCCGTGTGCGGTGAGCGCAGCCCCGGGGCCAGGCTCATCTGACACAGCCCGGGGGCTGCGGGACGTTCCC
>NW_008236487.1:2245716-2270589 GCF_000691975.1 Corvus brachyrhynchos | reverse complement strand
GGCCCTGCGAGCGCTGTCGTGGTCGCGCAGCGCTACCGACACCCGGCCGGGCCGCCGCCGGGGTTTGGCTTTATTTCAGTCGGGGATTCCTTTGGATATGGTGGCTTTCTCAGCTTTATCTTGCCGTGAGAAAGGTCTTCAGTGCTGTGCTGATGAGAGCTTTTTTGCCATCGCTTTTTTCAGTCCCCCCCAGGTAAGGTCGCAGCTGCGGTGATGGCTGCCATCGATGCCGGGTACCGCCACCTCGACTGTGCCTACGTGTACCAGAATGAGAACGAAGTTGGGGAAGGGATCCAGCAGAAAATCAAGGAAGGTGTTGTGAAACGAGAGGACCTCTTTGTTGTCAGTAAGGTACGGGTCTGGTGATACAGAATATACCAGTGAATGCTTTTTTTTTTTTTTAAAGTAACCCCCCAGTTCTTTACTTACCTACTCAGTTGTGCAGCATGGAACAATTCGAACATCACTTAAGCCATTCCTGAGATTCCTACTTTACCTCATCCTGTATTGAGAATTATGCAGGGTCCATACCACAAACTTGGGTGATGCTTTCACCTTTTTTTGGCATAAAGCTATGCTATTCTCTTTCATGCACTGTCTGACCTTCTATTAGGTGCTTTTTAATTTGTCTTAATAAGTGAAGCAAGACTACTTCTGCTGTCTGCCAGGACAGCATGTAGTCATGTGTGCTGCCACTGCACACATTGCCCAGTATCACAGGCCCGTCCTGCTCACAGAACAAGCCCCACTTGAAGAGCTGTAGGATGATCTGGTGTCACATCACTTCCCAAAAGGGACAGGCACCCTGCTGAATACAGGCACCCGGCTGAACAGTACTGAAGAGTTCCAAGAGCTTTAACCCAGGAGGTCACAATGTGCCTTGGCTTTTTGTCTCCAGCTGTGGTGCACATTTCATGAGAAGCCTCTGGTGAAGGGAGCCTGCCAGAAGACTCTTGCTGCCCTGAAACTGGATTACCTGGATCTCTACCTCATCCACTGGCCTCTGGGGTTCAAGGTACAGTAACAGCAGTGCCCTTGGCTTTGTCTGTGAGTGCCAATTTTGAAGAGCTATGTTGTTTATAACCCAGTGATTGCTCCAGCTGCACAGATCATGCTGTGTCTGTTGTGTACCAGCACTGCTCTGGTGCTCAGCTTTACAGTGGCCATGTGAGCCAGGCTGTTGATTTTTACCTCTGAGATCCCTGCTTGCATGGCATCTGCTGCCCTTTTGGTCATGGAAGAGGCAGACCTTCATCCCTAGGGATGGATTTCCGTGCTGGAAGCAGAAGTTATATTTCTTTCCTTTAGATTATTGCTTGTATTGCCTTCTACAAATCCAAAGTATGCTCAACAGACAATGGTGTGACTCCTTCTTTGTGGGAAGAGGGCTGTACTTTGCTGTCTGACAGTTCTTTCCTCTGCATGTCACAGAATAAGAGATTGTTGTCTTTCATTTCTGTCTTTAATCACTGAGTCCTTTAATACAATCCAGCTAGAACTGACCTTTGTTGTAGGAGCTTTAGCATTCCACAGGCCTTGGAGTTAAACTTTTTAGTTCCTAACTCTTCTACTGACTGCATGCAAAGGAACTGATGTCTCAGTTTGAATATGTCCAAGCTTAGTCTTTCAGTGATAGCTTGATCGAAATTTTCTTTCTACCTCTTGCTACCAAGACGAGCTGTTCTTCATAACATCTGTATTTTTAAAATTAGCTTCACGTGGACAGAACTATGAAAATGGAAATGTGTTGTGGTGTAAATAACGAATGAGTAGAAAGTAACTGGTTTTGAATGAAGTTGACACCTGGCAGATAGTCCCAAGTGGGATACAGGGTGTTCTAACTTTCCCTATGCTAGCAACTTAAACAGTGAGACTCCCCATGAAACACCTGTCAGGAAATCTGGTCCAGGATAAAGTGAACACCTTCCAAGTCCTAAGTGGGTCCTCACTATGCATTTCATTAAAACACTTCATTATGAGCAGGTAACAACTGTGTCTTTCTGTAAACTGGCTGTAATTCTACTTTCTGTATTACAAGTGAAGACTTAACTTTCACCATATGGATTTTGATGAGCCAGGAGACACAGTGTCTGTCAGAAGTATCTGTCCATATTGGGTTGGCTGTAGGCAAAACAACTGCCATAATATCATGTGAAAACAAAAGACTGAAGACTATAGATAGTGAGTATTGGTGTCTAATACATATGTAGATAATTCGTATAATAATAAGGATTAGTTTGTCCTGTAATAAGAGTTTATAGCATCATGGTCTTCAGCTGGTGTTAACCTCCCAATAACATGTGTTTCAAGCAATTTCTCTCTCACTGACAGGCAGGAGAGGAGCTGTTCCCTCTAGATGACAAAGGCATGGCTATCCCCAGCAACAGTGATATTCTAGAGACGTGGGAGGTAAGTTCAGCCACAGCAGGAGAAAGTTTAGACTGATGAAGGTAATGACAGCCTCAGAGACTGCTGAGAAGAGAAGACAATCTCATGTACTTAGAATTACTTGGAAGGACTCACTGGTACAATAGCAAATTGTCATCTATCAATTCATCATTTTCTAACTTGCTGTGAATTTCCATAATCTCAAAGAATGAGCCCTTTGAGCATGGGAGACATGGCACATATACAGCAGTGCTCTGAGGTTTTTTCCTCAAACTTGAACTCTGAAAATCTAAATACTTATTTTAGGCTTCTAATGAAGGAAACAAGAATGTGCTCTTCAGGCCCTACCTTTGTATACTAGATGCTGACTTTGTGCTCCTTTCTGTAAGGCCATGGAGGAGCTGGTGGATGCTGGCCTGGTAAAAGCCATTGGAATCTCCAACTTCAACCATGAGCAGATTGATAGAATTTTGAACAAGCCAGGACTGAAGTACAAGCCTGCAAATAACCAGGTAAGCTGCAAAGTGGCAGAGGCAAATGTTTGGTGGTGTTCTTCTTTGTGTGGTCATTTGTTGTGGGTTTTTAAAAGAAAATTACAAAGATCTTACTTTGAAATAAGGTTATAGAAAGAGAGACTGGAGTAGACACTGCATATTCTTCAGTCTCACCCTCCAGCTGCTTCTGGATGCCAAGATGCTGGTTTTTCATGAACTCTGTGCTGCTGCTTGGAAATCTGGCAATGAGCAGCTCCAAAATCCCTTCTTGAAGGAAGAAAGGAGGGGGAACTCAGATGAGCTCTAAAAACTTCCTTGCAGTAGAGTAAGACTTGGTGTATGTATATATAGAGAATTAGATGACCTTTTCATAACATTTCTGTGGAGAAGCCGGTTCCTGTTGCTGGTAACTGAGAGAATTGATCAGGAACATGCTTTATGGACTCAAGACTTAATGAAGGTTAGGAGGAAGAAGGAAATGGAGTCGCAAGGTAGGCGATAGAGTAGAAGTTGTACAGACAGCACTTGAATGAAATCTTAGGAAAATTCAAATGGCAGGAGCCCTTGGAAGATGATCTGCTCAGAGGTGCATCAGCCCTGAGATCAGACTAGGTTGTCCAGGGCTTTATCTGTCTTGAAAACCTGCGAGGATGGAGACTGCACAGCCTCCCTAGGCAGAGTGCTCTGCTGTCTGATCTCCTGCCTTGAGTGTATGGCAGGGAGAGGGAGTTCTCCTATATCCAGTCTCAACCTCTCTTGTTTTCAGCTTGCATTTGTTGCCTTCCTCCAAGCACCACTGAATAGCTTGGCTTGACTTTGAATGACTTCCTTTTAGGTACTGAGAAGCTGCTACTAGGAGGCCTGAGCCTTCCCTTCTCCAGGCAGAACAAGCCCAGTTCCCTCAGCCTTTCCCAGTATGGCAGGTTCTCCAGACCCTACCCACCCTGGAGTTTCTCTGCTGAATTGATGCAGTGTGTCAATATTTCTGCTACTGTGGGGAGCTGGGAAGAGGGAAAACAGGACACAGTATTATGAAGGTGGTCTGACAAGTGTGAATAGAGGCAGATGATCAATTCTCACAATTTAGTGACTATGTTCCTGATGCTCACTACTGGCTCATGTCCAGCTCAGCCTGTTAGGACCCCCAGGTCCTTTCTAGCATGGTTGCTTTACAGGTAGTCAGGTTCTAGCCTGTGTTATTGCCAGGGGCTTTTCCTTCCCAGGTGCATGGCTTCATGTGCAGCCTTGTTGAATTCCTTCAGGGTTTTGTTTGCCTGTTGTTTCTGCCTGAGTGGGTCCCTCTGAAGTGGCAGTCCTGCCCTTGAGTGTGTTGGCTGGTTGTTCCCCAGTTTGGCATCACCTTCAGGATTGATGTGATTATAGACTGGCACAGGTTGCTGAAGAGAACAAGTCCCAGGATAGATCCCTGTGGGGTCTGTCTAGAGTTCACCTTGATTCCTATGGTGTTTGAAGGACTGTAGTCAATTATTGATACCAGATTAGTAAAACTGGGTCCTTTACTGTGGTAGCTTGAGCATGATCAGTCCCAATGCACTTTTAGAAAACTTAGTGTAAGTTTTATGATACCTTTCAACATCTGCCATGTCTCATTGCCACTTTCACTGTATGATAATTACCCTTATTTCTGGCATAGGGGTCACTGATCTTGGACCTCTCACACCTTGTAAATGCTCTCAAGGTCTAAATGATTATTAACTATAATAAAGTTCAGTACAAAGTACTGGGCCTTTGGTCCCTGTCCTTCACAAACTACTGCTTCTGAGGAAATGCTTGCAAGCCTGAAAGCTTGCTGTTGCTAACACTTACCAGTTGGGCTAATAGTGAGAGTGCTTCCTGGAAACACTTTCTCTGTGCAGATATTTCACATGTAATCCACTGTCTTCCATGTCATTTCCATTCTTCATTTGAATTCAAACAGGATGCATGTTGGTTTAAATTGTAGTGAGAAATTAATTTCGCAAGGTAGTAATTACATAACAATGATGCTGGCACCTAATTTAATTTCTCAACTTGAGTGCCAGTGGACAGGTGAGGATGACTGTGCCTTGCTTATGTTGCACAAATTCTACCTATTGAATATCTGAGAAGACTAGATGCTCTATTACTCTTAAATAGCTGTCTTTCTGCAACTGCTGAAGCAAAATAAATACGTACAATCTGTTCTAAAAATGGAGCTCTCCTTTCTGTTTAATATTCCAGCCTGTCTCGGAGGGGAAACAGGCATGTAGGCCTCTGATAACAGCAGGCAGCTAGAACCACAAATAAAGTGCTGGAGGCTGTAAACTGACTCCATGTTTTGCACTCCCTTGCTCCACCTGCCAGCAGCACAAGTTTCCAGGGCCTGCCCTCAGAGTGCAGCTGCAGGAGGCTCAAATGGCAGCATAGTCAAAACGGTTCTTGATGTTGCCTGCTGAAAGAAAAGGAGTGCTCCCTGGTGTGCAACTATCCCAAAAGTCCCTCTGTGCAAAGTATCAAAACTCGTGGTCATTCACTGCCTCCTGAGATAGGAACAGTTCCTGTTCCATGCTCCGTATCTGTGCGTTCGCCTGCCAGAACACAGACCCACTGTTAAGGAGTCTGTATTCCATTATGCAGCTATTCTTGTGGGAGTCCATGCTAAGTGCATGTGTGTTTATAAAAGGTCTGTAATGGGCAGTGGGCTGGAGGTCTAAAATCTTAGCAGGCAACCATTCTCACTATTTTCAGACTAGAGGTGTCTAGTGTGAGTATTGACACAAAGCAAATAAAGACTAATGAAACACTGCTGATATTGAAGTTAATATGGTAGCTGTAAAAAAATATTATGGCATGTTTAATTAGGGATGAAAAGAGAACTTTGTACTTCCTGGCCTGCAATCCTATTGCTGGGATTTTACAGCTCTCCTGGGTGTGCATTTTCCTGTCCCATTGAAGCAATTGTGTAGCTGGTCATCCCATATGCTGGAGATGATCTGGATCAGCAAAGTTTTTAAGGAGTTTTGTTACAGTTCTTGGACCCTTCACTGCAAGGAGAACTACTATAAATAGTAGAAAGGGGGTGAGGCATAGAGAAAACAAAGGCTGTACAATATTGCTTAAGAGACTGTAAGTTAGCACAAAAATCAGCCTTTGAGTAAAAACTAATCCCTGGAACATATTAAAGCAGTGAAGTCACTGTCAATCTCTATACTTTTATATTGGCAGGTTGAATGCCATCCATACCTTACCCAGGAGAAGCTGATCAAGTACTGTCAATCCAAAGGGATTGCTGTGACAGCCTACAGCCCCCTTGGCTCCCCTGACAGACCATGGTAAGATTGCTCTGCCAGGGAGCTGGTGTGGATTATTCTGGAAGCACTGAGGCTTACCATGTGCAGCATTAATTTTTCATGCAGATACAGATCTTTACTAGGTTGGACCTATGGAGGTTTCTTGCCACTGATCATACTTTCTCTGTGTAGGGCTAAGCCTGAGGATCCTTCCCTTCTGGATGACCCCAAGATCAAAGAGATTGCAGCCAAGCACAACAAGACCTCAGCACAGGTGGGTAGGTGCTAGAGTACCCCTTCCTGTAGCACAGCATAAAGGACAGCTAATGACAAGGTAGAGGCCAGGCTGGCTCTTCATTCCCTGTGGTGTCAGGTAGCAATGCAGGTTTGTTCCTCATGTGGCCTTCCATGCACACTTGCAAGGGTGCTCTGACCATCACAAGAAACATTTTCTTGACCCATCTTCAGATGCTGCCATGTTTGTCTTCCCATCTCAAGTCCTGTTGCAAAGAGGGGAACATTTGAATAGCCTGCTCCCAGTCTGGGTGGGAAGGAAAGGAATTGAGTGCCACTAAACTGCAGAGGGGAGGAGAAAGGAGGCTTTGTGGGATTCCATCACTCCTCTATGTGCACTTCAGGAAGTGCTGCTTAGAATTCAGGTATAATTTGAAAAGCAGCTCCAGAGAGTGGGTTAATTCTGCTGAATTGTACCATTTACAGCAAGTAACTGCTAAACAGGCTCTACTTGCCATAGAGCAAGAGCCATCCCCTCTCTGACGCAGTGATGTGCCTCTTGCAGGTTCTCATTCGGTTCCACATCCAGAGAAATGTGATTGTGATTCCCAAATCCATCACGCCCCAGCGCATTGTGGAGAACTTCAAGGTGAGTCCTTAGGAGTGTAGGAGTGAGCTGGGTGCAAGGCTTGGCTTCTCCGTGCACAGCAAGTAGTGATCCTTTCTCACCTTTCCCAGGTGCTCTTCTGACAGGAGGACTGGGCTTTTTCTCCATGTGTTTACCTACAGTCTCCTGAGGGCTTAATTTAAGATTACAGTGGGAGAGCAGGAGTGAACAAAACTTTGGGAAACACTATATCCTGATAATCTGAGCAGTCACACTGTGATTCTTCCTGTTCTGTGTCATGTGGATGACTAATTTGACAGCTTATTTGGGGCCTGAATGCAGTAGCACACCACAAAAGACTTCTGTAGAGCGAGCACTTTTAAGGAAATAGTCCTGGTGTCCATAAACCGTGTTGCTGCTCTTGATCTGGGAGTCTTGGGCTGGACCCAGTATTAGGATTTTGCTTCCAATCACTTAGTGGCTTGAGGTGGAATATGGAGGCCTTGCAGCTGGTTCTTTGGCAGAGCACAGAAGGATGCATCCTTCACACATGGAGGATGGAGGTGTTCTGCAACACAGTGCTCCCCAAACTTTTTAAAACAACCAGCATATGCAACTGGCACGTGTAACTTGAGGCTATAATTCCTACCTCTCCCTGCCCGCCTCCCACTCCAGCTAGAGGAGTCTCAGACATCCAGACAGACAGTAGAGTCTTTTTCCTTTCCCCTCATGAAGCAGTCACTTCTAACAAGCACCCTACACTGTGGACTTGTTCTTTGATTTTGTGATTTTTTTTTTTTTCTTAATTTTTCTTTTGCTTACAAGCACTGATTTGTTCAAAGAGGTGATTTCCAGCTTTTTCTCCTGTCAGGTGTTTGACTTTGAATTGACTAAAGAGGAGATGGCAACTATTCTCAGCTTTAATAGAAACTGGAGAGCCTGTGAAATGCACATGTAAGTGGCACTTCCTTTTCTTTAAGCAATTAAGTTATCACATACTTCAGTAAATGAAGTTACAGACAGTAGGCCTGATTTGAAATTCAGGGTATGCAAACTCAGTTTTCAAACTCAACTTTCCAGAGTAAGATTTTTTTAAATGTTCATTTTATGAACAAGAGCATGATGAGCATTGAGCAAACTTCATTTTCAGTTGGGTTGCCAAGAAACTCTTTGTAGCTGGAATTGCAACAGGAGGCTTCTTACTCATAATTTTTGTTTTGTCCATATTGGAGGAATGAGCATGATGCAGACTTAAAATCTTGATTAGCTTTGCTTGTGGTGTTTAGTCTTTCTTCCGTGACTCTTAGGTACATTACAAAATCTGTGTGGTGTTCTGTTGTTGGGAAAGTAGATGAACGTTCAAAATAAAACGTGAGGATTTGCAACCTGGAAGCGTAGAGCCAGATAAGAAGTCTTCTTTGGAATGCTGCAAGAAAGGTCTTCCTGTCAGTAAACAGTGAAACCTTGAATCAGTTGTCTACAAAGCACCTCTAGGTCCCATCACCTGAGATGCTTGGAGCCCAAACAACAGAAGGCACTCAGTCTTTTTGTTTGGGAATGCAGCATGTCCCCAGGAGAAACAGCCCTTGCTTTTATACAGTTCATCTCCTCCCTTGGTGGTTCTTTGAAGTGGCTACAGCTGCATACAATGTCTTTGGGACACGAGATAATCTTTGCTTTTTGATTTCCTCCAGGTGCAAAACTCACAAGGGCTACCCTTTCAATGCAGAATACTGAAGATGATTTCCTGCCTTTCTCCAGGCTTCCCAGATATGCTTCTGCTGTTGCCTATGAGTTGTCTATGTAGCTTTTTCACTGCATCAGACACCCCTCCACACTCCCATTTTTTTCCTTCTTTTTTTCCCCACAAGGATGCAGTATATGTACTCAGTGACTTTGTGTTGGTTTGTTTGTTGGTTTTTTTTGGTTTGGTGTTTGTTTTTTTTTTTTTTTTGGAAGAAGGAAATGCTGAATGGTTCTGAAGAGCACACTGTGTGGATTAGTAGATTTTCTTTGCCAAACAGCAAGTCTGGAATCGGTAAGCAGAAAGCATTGAGCAAGTTTGAACAAGCAGTCACTTTTATTTTGGAATACTGTGAATTGGAGCTAGTGACTACTGTTGTCTGGAAGGACCAGGATATTGGCAGATGTTATGTAATGAGGTCTGCGTTTCTCTTCTGATTACTTTTGGGGTTGATTCTGTTTCTTTGTAATGCTCCAGACCTTTTTTTTCCCCTCTAATTGGAAGTATAAGTTGATTTCTAAATGGTTTCTACATGGGTAGCTCTTTGAAAAGTGTATAGATCCTAATTTCTCAGTGATATAAAAGCTGTTTTGCTTATAATAAAATACAGTTTCATTACTGTGTGTAATGAGATGGTTATTTCAGCCATGCTCTAACGGTGGTGTTGCTGGAGCAGCTGTGTAATATCAGCTGTCTCTAGAGATTACACAAAAGCAAGGAAATTACCATCCCCCACAAAATCATCTGTTGATGTTGACTTCTTACATGTGCCCTGGGAGCTGCCTGGTGTTCTCATGGTTGAACTTGTGGCCAATGAGTCTGTGCGTCTCTTTAAATAGAACTGTTTTGGTTCTGACAACCAATACAGTCCTGTTTAATTCAGTTTTTGTTTTGCTGAGGTGATAGTATACTTTGGCTAGTAGAAAATGTATTCCACTGAAGACTTGAAGCCTACAGAGCATCCTGTGGGATTGTTTTAATAAGCAGTAGAAAACTTGCCCTCTCCAGCAGGGAGCACATGATGCAGGAAGGAATTCTGTGCTTGTACAAGATACCATTGGCAAACACAGTAAAAATGAGTTTCCAAGAAAAGAGCTAGCAGATCAGAAACTTAATGCTTTGTTCAGGGAGCACAGAAAAATCCGCTGAAACTGAACTTCTGGTACGTGAGGTGTGCTTGTCCCTTGGTGGCTTTCACAATACTTGCATGTAGTGGTTTTAAAGCTGTTGCCACCTGAGAGCTGCTCAAGGCTGTTCACAAAATGCATTTGGGCACTGGTAAAAGCTGTGGTTAATGTTGAGTTGTTTTCATGCATGTTCCTGTGAGTTTTTTTAGATGTCTGAGTAGATCTGGGATGTGAATGGTCCCTCTGAGAAGGTTGTGTGGGCCTGGCAGGAAGGGGGTTCTCTCTGAACAGGTGGAAGAAGGGAGACACCAGGGCTGTTAATGCATAAGCAATCTAAATCTTAAATGTAGGGTTGTGATAGCAAGCCTTAAAGTGAACTTGGTCAGGTTAAAATGTAACATGAAGGCAAGTTGATATCAAAGTATTTGTGAAATAGGTGGTTCTGATCAAAAGGAGTCTGACTAAGGAGTCATACTAATTTAAAATTTTTCTTTCTCATAAATACTAACCATTACATTGAGAAAACAGATCTTTTTTTTTTTTGGTAATTTTCAAAGTCTTTTTAAAATTCCAGTAATGCTGAGACCAGAATTAGCATGCAACACGTTTTTGATCACAATAATTTACAATAGGCTGAACAGACAAGATTGAATTAACTTAAGACATGAGGAGGAGAGAATCAGTGTCTGACTTGAAGCAATATGCTCCTCTAATGCTGATTTTTCTAATATAAATTGATTATAAATCACTTTAAATTCTGGGCTTTTAAAGCATGTACAGAAAGCTTCAGCTCTGTGAGTGTTTTGGGAATCTTAAATGCGATAAACAAAAGCCCTAAGGCATCTAAAAAAGCCAGAAGAGCTGATGTTCTTTGCTTAGTCTGAGATGTGACAGAAAACTGTTCAGGGCAATGTTGACTTGCTTGCAAATAACATTTTTGTGACAGGCGTGTTCTGGCAAGAAGTTACATTGAGGGTCAGGGTTTCCAGAATAGTACATCAGGTTCTGTTAGTTTCCTCTGTTTTCATTTCACTGTAACTTTATGAAAGTTTATGCCTGAAATTTTCCATTCTGGAAGTAGGAATTTTACTGGAGACAGCTTGGACAGAGACTGCCCCACAGCAGATGGGAGAGCAGCTAGCACTCGGGGCGGGGTGGCATTGTAACAGGCGCTCTCTGTGCTTCACTGCATGACTTTGTGGGAAGGAATTTGGAACGGGTCGTCCTGGGACACAGTGCAGCACTCGGCCGGCAGAGGGCTTGGATCTTGGTGGAATATGAGAGTGGGAATAGAGGGAAAACAGAGAAGCACCTGAGTGCAGGGGTAGTGATGCACAAGCTTGAACAGAAAGCAGGCTGTTGTCAGAAAGCATGGGAAGGGAGTGACAGGAAACCCATCATGGCTTTGGATTGCTTCTCCGAGGGTGGACGTAATTAAGGCTGAGAGAGAGGAAGAGGCAGTCTTCCTTTAGGCTAGGTTGATCTGGGAATTCTAACAGTACAGTGCAGTCTGTTGTACCCCCATGCTTGTGCCATACTCTCTGCCTACACGAGCAGAGATTTCCTTTCATCTCCTAAAAGGTAAAGTGGAAAGATCAAAGAGTTCCATATCCGGAGCCTCACATTCCTGCCAACTGAGCTCTTCCTGCTAAAACTGTTCACAGCATTTGTTTTTGTACTGTGATTTGACAGATCTCTGGGTTTCTGATCAAAGATGTTTTTAAGGACAAATACAGTCTTGTAGCTCTTCCAGTGAAAAGTGGTTGTGTTTTGTTTTGTGTTCTTAAGAACTTGTAGTTCAGCTCCACCTTGTCGGCCTCTTCCTAGACATTTGGGACCCTGCTGCAGCAGCTGAGCTGGTGTGATACTGTAGCACACCCTGGGAAGAGGATTTCCAGCCTACAGGAAAGATTAAGGGCAGCTAACAGAAAAAACGTGTCCTTGGAACTGGTAGAATCAGTACTTGCACAAAATTTGTTTCACTTCCAACTGCACTCACTGCTCCAAATGATACCAGATTAGCAGGCCTTTATTTCATGCTTAAAAGGAAATGGCTCTGACAGGACAGATCCATTTATGTGGTAGCAAAGAATGATGGTGAACTGATTTATCAGGGAAAACAGGTAGAGAAAATCAGCAATTATCTCATTAGAGGAGGCAAGATACCGGTTTTGCAAGTTTTCATGGGTAGTAGAGGAGAATACAAGAAGTATTTGGCATTGGCATCCTGCTAGTTGAAGGTAGGACAGCACAGATAGTCTGACAGGCACAGCATGTTTGTTTCAAGTTACAGTTGATGTTCCTTTGAGAGAAAATGGCTTTACTTCTGATATTGGAAGGCAACTGCACAAGCCTGCCTGGCTGGAATCACTTTTTATATGATGCTCTCTAACTTGGTGTTTGCTTTCCTCAGAGGAAAAGGAGACAGGAGCTCTCCTCTGGCTGAGCTCACAAGACTGCACAAATGCTATGGAATGCACTCGTTTCAGAGTTGTGAAATCTGGGGCACAGGAAACCACAGTATTCAAAATGGGAAAAGAAAATCCTGGCTTTGGATTTTAATCTGTATTTATTGTGTTGAAGATACAGCTAGAAATCTGGAGTCTTTTGCATAACTGGGGCACAGAACAGTTAACTTGGGACGAATTATTTTCATTTCAGTCACTTAATATTCCCCTAGTTTGTTATCTACAAACTGTCAGTAACTATCTGTCATCCCTCCCTCTGCCTTGTCCTTGGGTTCTTTAAAAGTACAGAGCCCTGTCTTATTCTGGCAGGACCTTGTTTATTTTAGCTGTGAGGCAGCTCTTAAAACTCTTAAACAGGCCACATTGCTCTTGTATTTTAACTTGTTAAAAGTGCATGTACAGGACCACTAGTTCAAACATCTGCAAAACTCCGTATTTTTTATAAATTCTTTAAAAAAAAAAGCTGAATGCAAAATCTAGCTTTTCTGAACTGAAACAGGCCTGATTACAAGCCAGCTCATAAGAACAGCTGAACTGAGTCAGACTAAGTATCTACATATTGTAGCATCTTGTCTCCTGCTGTGGTCAAAATAAGTTGCTGAAGATGAGCAAGTTGAGCATTGCAGTGGAGTGTTCTTTAAATATTCTGACAGCAGTTTATGTTCTTTCATGTTTAACAGCCATCAGTTAACTCTTTGTTGTTCAGTTACCTTCTGAATTTGTTATGTTCCAAGGGAATGATGCTTCACACTCACATTTTGTGAAGAATTGCCATCTCTTACTTGTTTTGGGCTTATTTGCTGCTAGATTCATTTGATGCTACTGGTTTTTACCGTGGAGGAAATAACAACTGGTCTATTTCCAGTCACACTTTGCAAGCTGCTCCAGGTTTGATTAACATCTGGCACAGCTCCTTATCAGGGAAAGTCTTAGTGTACTTAATTGCCATCTGTATAAATTATTCCTAGGCCACTGATTATCCTCATCTGTCTTCTGAGTGATAACAGTAAGTCTTGTTTAAGATTCAGAGGAAGGCAAGGACCAGTACTTCTTGTGCAGGACTGCGTGCAAAAAGTTAATGAAATAGGTTTGTATCTGACTGTCTTTGGCTTCTCATTCAGTTTGCTTTTGAAGGATGTTGGCCTCAATGTGAGAGAGCTTGGAATTCTAATAGATGGAAAGCTTGAGCAGCAATGATCAGCAAAGAGTTTTGGATTTTTACCTATTGTTCATTACCTGTGTTATCCAGTTTTCCCTCCAAAATACAGACATAACATTTTACTTTTTTCACCCAGCCCCTTTGGAACTTTTCATGAGGCTTGACTCTACCAGAATGGATGAACTCCACAATAAAAAGCTGAAGTCATGGGACAGCACATTGTGACACAAAGACAAAATGCCAAGCTAAGGTGTTTTCATTTTACTGGGCTCATTGGCACAGATAATGTTGCTGCTGACTAGGAACGATGTCTGTGTGGGTTTGGTGTAAGAGCACTGTTGCATAGCTGATAGAAACTGAAAATTAATTTGGGATACTATAAACCTTTCCATACAGCTCCTGGCAGCAGGCTCTCTTCTCTCTGCTGTGAGGCAGCAACTCTCTTCTAGAAAGGCATGTTGTAAATAGGGCTGTGGCTCTGCTGCAAAACAGGGGGCTTTATTTCCCAGTTACTGACACCACCCAAATTCTTCTCCTTTTACCTTTACTAAAGTCTCTGCAGCTGAAAAAGATCTATTGTCTCTGAAACAAACACACAATCTCTGGCTTCTAACTTGTTTTGAATTTTTTACTATTATATGGCTACTGTGATCATCTAGTCTGACTTCCTGCCTGCCACAGTCTATAAACATCCTGTAAATAGCTTCAAGTCTGATAGCTGTGATTAAATTGGAATGTGGTTAGAAAATTCCTATGAAGTAGGGAATATTTCAAGACAGGCTGTGCACTACAGCCTTAAGTGGGTATTGCTGCTACTGCTGTAGATTGACAAGTGCCCACAGGCTGAATACCTGGGAGCAGAGCACCTTCCATGGAGCTCACTTTCTTATTGCACCTAGGATGGTATCCTGCAACTGGCCTTTAAAATGTAGCATGTTCAGGAGGAGGAAAAAAAGAGAAATGCCCATTACAGGAACCTTCCTGTCCATAGCAGTGTCAATTCCTGATACATTTTTTCAGACCTCTTTCTTTAGAAGTGTTGCTGTAGGAAATCCAATTAGATGGGAATTGCTCTGTTGTTTCTAGGGCACCTGTTACTCAAACATCTTGGAAAAGTCTGAAGTAGCTCAAAGATACGTCATCATTTCCTTTATCAACTACAAGGAAAATCAGTTGGAAAAGGGTATGCATGAAGTTTGTATCCTAGTCCTGAACCCTTCCTCTCTGCATGCAGTGCTGAGCCACATTGTTCCTACACTGGGCTGCAAGAGCCTAAAGCAAGTACAGGAGTTTTGAGTCAAGTGTTAAAGAGCAAGAAGCCTTGATTAACAGACCCCTCATTAATAATAACACCAGCATGGGCTGCAGCAGCACTGACCTTTTTTTTTTTTTTTTTTTTTAACCAGAGAGAACAGCATCCAGACACATCCTTTGAGTCAGAACACAAGCAAACAGTACCTAGGGAACAGTACAGGAGAGTGAAAATCTACTGTTGGCTTCTGTGAAGCTGCCCAGTTCTTCTGCTTGCTAAATATGACAGCTGCCAAACAAAATAATTCCTGTGTGTCTCCTTTATCAGACTTTGGATTTTCTAGGAGAGATTCACAGTCTTAACTGCAGCCGTTCTACTGACAAAGGCAGTATTTATATACTCTTGCAGATACTATAAACCAAACACACAAATCTCCTACTAGTTTATTAGTTTTTAGCAGTTCATAAATAGGAAACCTCATTAAGAGCTCCTGAATCATAATTCAGCAGTGTCCTCTAAAGAGCTTTCAGTCTGTTACACTGAAATTACTGAACTAAGCATCTCAAGCAGCATGTCAGCTCATTGAGATCTTCTGGTGTTACATGGATTGTCCTATAATGACAATTAAAAGATAGTGTATGTATCTCTGATCAGAGAAATTTTCTCTAAACTTTGTAGGATTTATATTTATGACAAAGACTGCTTTCCACTAATCCAAATAGATGGGTTTATTAAACTTCTTTATCATTACTAAATTATAATAGAATGTATATTTTGCTGCAACTGAAACTTGGGTTACAAGAACAGATAAAGGACTGATACAACTGGTTGATAAAAAGGGAAGCAAATGCATCCATGTTCAAAGATTACTCTTCAGAATGCCTGTGAGCTCCCTTCTCCCATTTTTAAATACATATTCTATGTCTGTAGTGAATTAATACACGGACTCTTGCACATTGCTCGAAACAACAATAAATGGTCTGGATCCCCGGAAGATCTGAAGGTGATGTGTATGTCAGTCCTCAAAAAAAGGATAGTCCTTGTGATTTTTGCATCTAGAAAAAGAGAAGCATGATTAACATTGTAAGGGTATAGTTTTAAGGAAAAGTTTTTTTCCCCTGGTAAAAGAACTGAAACTGAACTACATTAAGAACACGTGTGTCTGTCTAGTGTACCCAGGGCAGTGGCAGTGCATGCTCTGTAACCTTTGCATCTATCAGTGACCTGCTTCTCAAAGGCTAATGTATCCTTTGCACAGCTGAAATTGCCAAAGTTCCCTGAGATATTAAACCTCTCTCTTGGGACCTCCCAAGCCCACAGCATGCTGTTAGGCAAGTGGGTAACCTGGGAAAACTGAGTAAAATGCAGATCTTGGTGAGTCCTGTATCTAACCATTCTGTTAGCCAGGCACTGCCTTAATAACGTTGGCAGGAGTACATAGGCCCAGCTCTTCCCTTCAAAAAAAAACCTTACAACTCTCATTCTTAAAATGGAGTTTATTTACTCTGACTGTCCCTTATGTAAAGGAGCCAAAGAAAACCAGGGGAAAAAGTGCTGCTTATTTATTTTGGAATTTCCAGCTGATTTGGATTTTCAGACAGCAGTTTAATATGCGTCCAGTACAGGGCATCTTAAGAACGTTGTGCCTGCAGAAGTCCCAGTGTTCCCAACCTGTACAGGACAGGCAGTGCTCTAATAAACCCAAGTGTGAGATTCCAGCAGAGGTGACCAGGTGTTGGCTAAGGCTCCCTCTCTTTATGTTTAAGTGAGGCTGTCAGACAGTGTCTGTTTAGAGGATATCCAATCCTGACAAAGCCTGCACGAGGATAAAGCCACTCACTCGCTTAATGCACAGATGCGATAGCGCTTCTTGAAACCAAGGAGGGTCTCCATTTTAAGTGAGGCTGTCAGACAGTGTCTGTTTAGAGGATATCCAATCCTGACAAAGCCTGCACGAGGATAAAGCCACTCACTCGCTTAATGCACAGATGCGATAGCGCTTCTTGAAACCAAGGAGGGTTTCCATCTCCTCTTCAGTCAGTTCAAAGTCAAACACCTGCAGCAAGGTCCCAAACAGCTGTGTTACTGCAGTTTGCAATGAGACAAGAAAGTCTACTTGCAGAAAAGAGTACCAAAAGCAGGCTGAAGCACTAGGAGGTGTGCAACGGGCACCCATGTGGGGAGAGCAATGAATAAATGTGTAAGGTTACAGTGCTGGTTGGCTCTGCCTGCATTGTAATTGTATCACAACGTGGAAGAGTTCAGCTCTTACCTGATGTGTTCAAAGCAAGACTTGGCTCCTTACTTTCAAAGTGACTTTTTGCATTCATAAAGTATTAACCTAAGTGGTATCTGACAAGGGTTTTGCCAGTTCGAAGTTTGACGGGGGTAGTTTGTACCCCTGGCAGAGTGGGGGTTTTTTCCTGTGTAGTTTAATACCATTAATGACTCTGTAAGGTATCATCTTACCTTAAAATTTTCTTCAATATGCTGTGGAGTGACAGATTTGGGAATTACACTCACGTTTCTTTGAATCTGGAGCCGGATAAGCACCTGCAGGAGCACACAGGGAATTGACAGATGAGAAGCGCTGCCTGTCTTCTGAAAGCTGAAAACTAAAGGTGCCTGCATGGTTACACAGAGCAGCTCTACTGGTAATCAGAGAGGGCTCACAGAGGAGAAGCACTACCTAAACCCTTCCTAATTACGCCATGAGCTCATTAAATCCTTATCCATCTCTGAAGCTGAGATGACAACATGGGCGTGCATTGAGCAAGAGTTCAGGAGTGGCAGGGATGCTGTGTGGAGGGGCAGCCAGTGTGCCAGTTAAAGCCCAAAGCCACTGGCAATCTTCCATTCATCACTAAAACTAAGGTAGAAAGGATATTTTTCTAAAGCATTAAACTGTGTACAAGACACAGCTGGAACTCCATCTTATTATTCCATAATACCTCTGTAAATAGTTACTTTAGCACAGGTGGGAAAAATACATGTCAGCAGGGGAAATAACTCTGACCAGTATTAACCTGAACTGCCGTTTTGTTGTGCTTGAGAGCAATTTCCTTAATTTGAGAATCATCAAAAAGGGAAATATGGTCAGGCTTGGACCTGTGAAAGTAAAAAACAGATTTCAGCAGTTGAATGCCCCGTTGTCTTCTCTCTCAAGCCCTGTGTGATAAGAATATTATTTAAAGGATTAAAAAGCATTATCTTGCACCCTTTAATTTAACATCTTGTTACTTTAGTTCCTTCATTCTCTTCTTGTACAACAAGTGAGCACATGAGAAGAGGCCTGTAGTTTCTAGTAAAAACAGGTCACTGTAACACATTTCTGTCCAGCCTGGGATCAGGCTGGGAATTTCTTTGATCTGGATTCCAAGAATTTCATCTTGTCCTTCACAAGCACAGCTGCTCTGGCAAATGCCCTGTCCTGGGTCAGAGAAAGCCATGAAGATGGGAGTAAAAGCAAAATTTCTGCAACTTACCCATTTAAAAACTTAATCCCTTTGTCTCAGCAGGACTGCAAAGTTGCTATTTTCGTAAGCATCTGCTGCTTTGGGTTTTTGTTTGGTTTGTTGTGGGTGGGGGTTTTTTTAGTTCAGAAATTCTCCTACATGTTTAATAAGCTCACCAAAGCTCAGTCAAGAATTCTTATCTCTGCTTTCATCAACCAACTGATCCTTTTTCTTCGAAATACGAAACTGTAGTAGCAGCATGGGTATGAATTAGTGGACTGAATATCACAGTAAGTGTGAGGTTTCTGTGGGTGTGATTTTCAATGAATTAGTAAATCTTTTTCTGATTACAGTAGTCATTCTCTGAGGTTTCATCCACATCCTAAGGCTGGTTTACTGCATTGACTCCAATCTACATCTAAGAAGGAAATCTCACAAAACATTCTTACCCTGGCCAGTTGGGTGCTCCAAGGGGACAGTATGCAGTGACAGAGATCCCTTTGGATTGGCAAAACTTAATCAGCTCTTCCTGAGGAAGATAGGGGTGGCTCTCAATCTCAAAAAAATAAAATTAAATTAAAAAATTAGGTTTCACCTCTCAGAAGCAGAAGGTGCTTCAAGGTTTAGCATCACTGTGGTGACCTACCAAGTGCCATGTCAGCTGATGTGAAAAGGTGGTTCTCTTTGCAGGCATGGGGTTTTTAAGGGACTTTGAAGAGATGTTCCATCCAGTGCAACACCCAGACAGGTGTGATGTCAGTATTGAGGAGCTGGAGGACAATTTACCTGGTTATTTGCAGGTTTGTGTCTTAAGCCTGGTTTGCTCAGGAGCCTATCGATCTGTTCGCAGTTGAAGTTGGAGACTCCAATAGCCTTCACCATTCCCACATCCACGAGCTCTTCCATAGCCTAGAAACACCACAGAGTCGGAATTCCTATTGAATTAAGTTCTTTCATCTTTATCTTCAGTGGTAAAAATCTTCCTGGCTGGGGTCCTCTTGTGCTGTGCCATTAGAAGAGTATGTGAACTCACATCATGTGTCACCATACAGATAACTAACAGCAATATTCACACAAGCACTAGACTGTTATGATTTCAGTAACCTTCATACAGATGAAAGAGATTCTTTTAGGGTAATTCCTCAGCTAGCCAAATACTCATCCCATAATAAAAAGCACCTTATTTAGAACAGAGCAGCTCAACAAGGAGCTGTTACGAGACAGCTCGAACAGGATGGATACTGATCATCAACACCGATTAATTTCCCAAGAGAGATGTGCCCTTTAGCAGCTGGATGACAGCATAAGCAGCGCTGTGTTCCCCCTCCATCACCTATTTTCTTTCACACTAATGAGCAATAAAACAGCCAGACAGCCCTAATTAGATTGCCACCTCCAGCAGAAAAGAAACAGGGGAGAAATAATCTACTACCAGCCTTTAGAGCAGAAGACACCCTTCTTCCAAAGCAGAAATAATTCTCATTTGAAGTTGCTGTCATAAGCAGCAACCTGAAACATCCACCTTTACAAAAATGTGCCTTATTCTTCATCTGACAGAAGGCAAAAAGCATCAGTGAATTCTTCTGACTCTGGTGAGTCTCTTGTCTGCTTTTGGCCTGGCTGTGCTGAGCACATGGTGGGAGTGGAAGGGAAAGGAAGCCCAAAGCATCGGCCAAGCAGGAATTTGAATTCACACCCAAGTCTGGTCTCCCACACAGCCTGTGCTGCACACAGAGCTTAGCAAAGGACTTCGGCCAAGTTCCACCACCTTCTAGAGATGGAAATTTGGGTGCTCTGGTACATTGGCAAAGGCATGTTGGCTTTCCTGGGGTCTGGACAGCTAAGGTGCAATTAGAGATGAGCATAGCTACAATTAAAGCCACCAAAAATTGCCCAGAGAGTTGGGGTAGGGACTAGAGCGACAGCATTTGCTGGCTCAAGCCACTGCAGGGTACACACACAGTCAAAGATTTCCTCTTGTCATGCCAACCCAGCCAGTTTAGTAAGCAGTGGATATAAAAATACCTAAATTTTGGCACAGTGACACAAAAAGGAGCCCAAGGACACAGAGAAATCAGCAATCTCGAATAGTTCATGTCAGAAATTCTCTCAGAACAATTCCCACAGTGGAAAGCTTAGAGTTTTCAGGCTGTTATTTCAAACTAGCAAGATATTTTTGGCCTGTAAATGAATGTACCTCCCACGTATCCAGAAAATGTGTATCGCTGGGAATGATCATGCCGTTTCCATCTGCAGGAAATAGCTCCTCTCCTGCCTATCAGCACGAAAGAAAAGCAACATTAAGGTCAGCTGAATTATAAGTACTTAAAGAAATCACTTAGAAATTGGGGCAAGCAAGTGGAGCTGGAGACTGAGCTGGATATCCTGACTTTTGTTTGTGGTGGGGTGAGACATGGCCTCACAAGTAACCTGTACCAACAGAGTCATCTTCAAGAAAATCTGCCTCTTGAGACTCTGTCCTGCAGGCAGAGGAAGGGCAGGCACTTCTGTGTGCCTCAGTTGGGTTGGGAGAAGGCCAGGGAGGTGACATGATGGGGAAACAAGGATTTATTTAACCTGGAGGTAGAGAGAGAAGAGAAAAATCAGAACTAAGTAAATCACAACTGTTTGATTCTGGATAAGGAAATGGCAGCCAAACCCCACACTGTAAGAGGAATGTGATCTGGAAGGTAATTTGGTCCATGACTTGGAAATGCTGTGCAGGGTAAAATAAGGTGTTTTTTGTACTACAAGAGCTAGTTTAAGCAGCCAGGACCTTACCTTTCCTCCTGAGGTCCTAATGAGGTTTACCAACACTCCTTGTTGGAGAGGACTAAAGACATGTCTGGTCCCAAAGGCAAAAGGGGCAGAGCCCTGACAGATGGAACCCAGGAGTTAAAGTCACAATACCTTGAATCCCATGGGAGAGTGCATCAGGTAGAGATCCAAATAATCCAGCTGGAGGGCAGCAAGTGTTTTCTGGCACACCTCCTTCACCAGGGATCTCTCATGGAAGGTGGACCACAGCTGTGGGGGAACACATAGCCTGGGAGCTGCTCTCCTGCCCTCGCAGTGGTAGAGCATCCCTGGCAGGGAAATGGAGGGCACAGACACAGAGGCAGCTCAGGATGTGGCACATCTTCTCGTCTTGAGGAAGTGCCACTTGTGTGCACCTGATTTTATTTGTGGTACGGTCAAGTGAGTAAAATGAGAATGAGATACTCTGAAATTCCAACAATTATCACAAAGAAAATAAGTGAACCTGGTGAAAATCGACCCGCCAGCTTCCAGCAGATAGAAGTTACTTGATTTTTCCTACCATTGTTGCTGGGGGAAAAAACAAAACAAAGCATAACATACAGGAGTTGACAGGCTGAGGCCGGCGGCGCAGCGGGAGTGACCACGAATACAATAGCCCTGCTTCCTATCCCAGAGGCCACCGAGAGCACGGCCTCAGTTCCTGTCTCCATGGCTGACAATGGATATGGACTACAAAAAAACCCCTCTCAAACCAAGCCTTTTGTTTCTCAAGGGTTGACCTATTCCTTCCCCCCGCCACCATCCACAAATGCTTTGCCCCGACAGAGAGGAGTTAATTCCCCGACCAGCTTCATCCCGTGGCACTTTCCATGTCGGGACCTTGTCTCTCCTCCCGAGAGCTGGCCTCACGTGAGACACACTATCCAAGGACACACCTTGCTGACAATAAAGAGCTCTTCTCGCCTCACGACGCCCTCCTGAAGTTTCTGCCGCAGCGCGTCCCCGATCTCGCTCTCGTTCTGGTACATGTAGGCACAGTCAAAGTGGCGGTACCCAACATCGATGGCAAACTTCACCGCGCCTCTTGCTGCTCCCTGGAGAGACTGAAACCAGAAGAGAAGCCCGTGATTTGCTAAATAGCAGATTAAGAAGTTTGCTGTTCTCCAAATCTGGCGTCTTTAAGCCTCCAAATAACGACGTATTCCAGTCTGGATCTGGCTTTCATTAGTTTTGTGAAATCAAGTGGCCGAGGGAGTCACTGATGAGGTGCCTGCGATGATCTGCCCTTTTCTAAGGATTGGAAGTTCACCTTGGGACACGAGGCTATCTTGAAATAAGTTCTAATTTCCCCAGAAATTAAACGCAACCTCAGTGTGGCATGCTGGTGACATGAGGAAACCAATCGCGTCTGGAATGCGTGCTGGCCCTGCACAAAAACAATCCAGCTCTTGTTGACACAGGACAGGGAGGTGAGGGGACTCAAAACACTACAGACAGTGCCACCTCCCGGGTAAAATACACATTTGGTACTTAATAGCAAAATAAATCACTTCAGATATTTGGCTTGGAGACACTGAAGAGCTCTTTGATGACTGAATCCAGAAAAAGGCACTCCAAACAGAAACATGATTCAAAACCATGACCACCTCCCATGTACTTTTTTATTTTAAATTATATTACTTCTCCAAGTTTTTCCAGTCAAAGGGTGTTTAGTTGGTTCACCTAAATTAACAACAACAAAAACACAGAAAATGCAGCAATTTTTTTCCCCAAAAGGCTATGCACAACTAAATAGCCAGCTGCAAGTCTTACAGTAAGTTTTCTTTTTTTTAGCCCCTTTCCCCATCCCATCCCTTCCTACAGGTGAGCCTCCCAGGGCAGCAGGGGGAAGGAGGCATGGGGAAACAGGCTAGCAGTGGCCAAATGCTGGCATTTTGGAGCACCTCATCTCTGGGTGCTGCTGCAGCTTGGGAAAGCTGCCACACAGGAGCGACTGGGAGCACTTTTGAGGGGAGGAGTCAGTGGAGAGCAAAGGCAGCAACACACCCTGAGGTTACATAAAACTCTGTCATGTGAGATGTTTCTCAGAAAAAATAATCCATTGTTTCATTTCACAAGGTGCTCACCGAGCAGGGCTTCGAGTCAGAGCTGCTGGGTAACGCGGAGGCTGCTGTGGGAACCTTGAAATCAAATAGCTTTAATGAAATAATCACCATGGGCTTGGGCCCTGTTTTCATTACATAACAGAAGACATTTTTTTTGGTGGCAGGGATCATGTGCCCAAAATTTTCCTTCTACTTAGTCCTAACCAGTTTCTATCAGCAACTTGGCACGTTCCTTCAGAGAGCTCCCCCACCACAGCGCTGTGCCCTAAGAGGCCCCCCACAAGCCACACTTTGGTCTTTAAAGCCAACTTCAGCTACTTCAGCCTTCTTAGTGTCCTTTGTCATCATAAAGACTGAAAGGGTTAAACAAACTCACTCCCCTTTGTGCACATAAAGTTAAATGCTGCTTAGCATCAGCTGACCCAAAAATATGGCAAGAATTTCAGATATTTTTATGGTGACTGGCAAAGTGTTTCATGGAGTTGGGAAGTTGGGGTTTGACATATTTTGTTTCCAATCTCAGATCCAGGGGAAAATCTACTTTTCTTATCATTTTATCTTTCTTAAGAAGATCAGTTTCTTAAAATTTTCAGCTCATTTCCTGACTCCTTTTACATTTATAATTCAGTATCTTCTTGAACTTACTCTCTTACCGAAAATCCATTAGGTAACATTTGCAGGTAAAGAACCACCCAAACTATAGTCCTGCAAAGTGCTGCATACTCATCTGCTGCCATAAAAATAAGTTATCCTCAGTCTCTAAGGAATTATTGTAAATTCCCATTTCCAGATCCACTTATTGCCCCTAAAGTTCCTGTATCTACACACACTCATCAAGGATGACACCTACATGACATGCTGGGATATTAATCCATCCCCAGTGCCAAAAGCAAAACAAAACAAAACAAAAATACAAAGAAAAACAAGCTGGGCGTAACTTTTTACTTTTGTAGTACGTAATTTTTTTCCATAGCTAAGAAAAATCTTGTACCTACTCACTACCTCCACTCACTCCAAAGATTTCCTGAAGGCCAGGAATAAATACCTGCATTACCTGGAGTATTTCGAAAGGAAACATCACACAGAGGATTTGCTGCATTCTCCTGACCCGAAGAGGAGATTGGTGAAAAAATACACCACAATTCTCAGCAATTTGCTGGTGTCACCTGCCTGACCAGAGGTCCCCAGCTCCAGCAGGTACCTGCCAGGTCCCCAGTCCCAGGATGGGCATCCTCCCATGAGTGGGCAGCTCCAGGTAAGTGGCCATGCAGAGTCTCCTCCCAGCATCACAGGCAAGGAGAGGCTGTGGGCTCTTGCAGAACCTTTTAAATCAGCTTTGCTCCTCCCTCCTGCCTGCTGACTGGCTGCAGACGAGGTAAATACAGGCAGAAGTGCTATAATAAGAGGAGGCAGGGATTTTGGTTTATCTCACCCTTCAAAGAGCTTAAAAACTGATTGCAGGCTCCTCATGGATTTATTGAGTGGGCTCATCGTGGCAATTTTGGCAATTTTGCACTGGCTGAGGTTACAGGTTTTTGGATACCCCATGGTCTGCTTGTCTGCAGGAAAAGTGGTATCTGGGGAGTTGGCACATGCCCCAAGAACCATTTCTCCTCTCACCTGTCCTGAACACATCACCAGAAGGCACCACAAAGCTGTTTGTCTCAGGAGGAAGCATAAACCTGTCCACAGGAGGAATCACTGTTAAAAAAATTCCCAATACAGCTTCATCTGCATCAGGCACCCAGGTTTTTATATTTCTATATTTATATATTTATATATATATATATATATATATATATATATATACA
>NW_008236487.1:2228281-2245486 GCF_000691975.1 Corvus brachyrhynchos | reverse complement strand
TGATCTCAAGGCTCCCCATGGCTTTTCCTCTCAGCCACTGTATGACGAGTGGTTACCCAGTTCGGAAGAACCCTTTTAACTTTATTTCTGAGGTCAAAAAGACCAGGCCTGTTGGCCTGAATTCTGCAATGAAAGCAGGGTTTAACCAGCAGTTGTAGTGCCCACGGCTGCTGCGTGGATATTTCATTCCCTTGCATGGTTTTTCTCCTTATTTGTGACAAAAGGAGAGATCTTTGATGACTCTCTGAATCATTGTCGCATCCCTGTCCTTCACTGATTTTGTAAATTACATATTGACATTTTAGCAATTATACCTCTGTGAGACATGCATTATATGTATTTATTTCTTTTTTCTGGTTTTCTGTGTGGTTCTTGAAGGTGGGGAATATAATGAATCTGAGGAAGAGTCTGGCAGAGATGAAGCAGAGAATGTGTAATTTGCTACTGCATGGTAATCCTAAACCAAACAAAAAAAAGGGAAACAAGGACTTACCAGGATCTACTATAATCTCTCCACACACAACCCCTTGGCTTTATCTGGCTTTACAAGGCCCTTGTTATTGGTGCTGGGCTTCATTTGCACAGTGACTCAAACATAGGACAAATAATGCCCACTCCTTCCTGGTGGTTCTTTGGTAGAAAAGTGGTTTTGGCAGAAACACCGGGAGCTGTTTTATGCCAGCAGCCCCAGCTGAGGACTCCACGTGCCCACCACGCTCCGTGTTATGCCCATTCAGCAGCACACCAGCCCTGAACCCCGGGCTCCAGGCTGGAAGGGGGCTCCTCAGATGAAAGCAACTCCTGGGCACTTTATCCAGCACAAGGCTGAGCGTTGCTGTGGCCACAGAGGCAGCCAAGGTGACTTTTTGCAAAAGCAGCTCAGGTCGGGCAGTTTTTAAACCCGAGTTTGCTCACCCCACCCTGCTCTCCCCATGGCCCATCTGCACGTGGAAGCAAACCTGAAAACAAACTCATTGTGCCTCCAGCACAAGGGTGAAGTGTCCAGGTTTAGCTGGTTTGCCTTGGCTCTTGGAGCTAAGCACCGGCAGCAGCTCTACCCTGAACTCCTGATGCGAGCACACACCTCTGTGCACGTGGCCTGTAGCCTCCCAGCTGCATTCAGGGTGTTTAGGAAGACCAGATCAAGAATAAACCACAAGACTGATTTTCTAGGGAATGTATCCCATAATATTTTATTCAAAAAAACACTGATTACTTTTCACTGAAATTAAATGGTTTTTTTCACTGACTTCAAAGATTCTTAAATATGTCTCTGCAGTTGTTTCCTTGATGGGTCACATCACTGGAAGGTTATGACACATTTAAGGCATTTTTCATAAGCGTAAGTTTTTAAATTTCAAGTTATAGCTAATTAGAAATGTCAGTCTCTTATCCCAACAACTTCTCAGTTCCTGAAAGTTCCTGAAAGTGCAGCTTTTTTCAGCTCCTTCACAGAGGCGAAGTGTTGGAAAAGCAAACAGAAACTTGGTTTTCTTACTCACCCACTGCAAGATCCTTTAGAAAGAGTGCAATGCATTCCTGAAGGTGAACAGGCTGAGAATTCCTCATCCTGATGACAAATAATACACTGGGATTTTTTCACCCCAGAAAAAATAATACGAATACAGAGTTGAACAGAATAATGGACCTTGCTAATACAGCGAAATAAATACCTGCTACGCCATGAAGGAGTAATTTCACAGCTATGCTCCAAGATTTCTCAATTCACCTTCCACATATCAACAGAAAATGGACATGATTTGTGAACTTCATCATCACTACCGAAATAAAATTAAGTTATACACACAGAATATCTACATTAGTTTTATAATTGTATATAATTTCTATAATAACATTAATCTAATTCTGTAATTTCTCAGTCCCACAAAAACAGCACCTTTGTAAAGATACAGTCACGGAGTATATTAGGCTGTAGGTACTTCCAGATCTGTTTCTGGGATCCTCGATCCCTTCCCAGACTGTGGCACATCAAGAGTTAACGCCATGAGTGCTTTAAAAGCCACACAAAATTTTTAACTTTCCTCACCACAGAGCCTTGTGATGAGCCTTTAGAACATTCTTGTTCCCACTGTCAGATATCACCAACCTTCCTTTCCAGCTCTCCTTACCTTTTCCCTCCAACTGTGTGGTCTTGCCTTGGCTGAACCAGCAGCACGGAGTGACAGGACTCTACAGGAGGTTTTAAAATTACTCAGTTTCTTTACAAAATTGTTTTCTTCAGAGCCTTTTTCTACCTGGGGGACATTTCCACTTCATGGGCAGAGAAGGAAAGGAGAGAGCAAGACAATTCCAGCTGGCAACCAGGTGAAGAATACTTAAGGAAAATCCCAAAAGTTCAAGCACATCAAGGCATCTCACTTCCCTTATCACCTGTGTATGGCCTGTGTTGTGCAAAATCACTAATTAGCTTCAGAATCTCTGCTGCTCTGAACATTTTCCTCTACAGGAAAGAAAATGCATCTAAACCCCTGATAAACCTGCTGAAATAATAATCACCTGCACAAATTTTTGCAAACTCATCTCGTAAATCAGAACTGCTCCAGTAGCTTCTGATTTAAAACACTTCTCTACACTGCCCGTGCAGTGATTCATTTCCAGGGAGGTTTTAAGGAGTGGGTGTCGTAAGAGTTCTGATCCTTCCTCCAGTTGTTTCTGGGGTGATTTTTTGGGTCTCCTGCTCAGCTTGCCAGCATCTAAATGGTGCTAAAAGGACAAAGGAAGTCTTGATCTCTTACTGGCTAGGTATGGTTACCACAGCTCTCCAGTCATACCACACACCTCCCTGGAACACCACACAGGCTTTCAGGCCAAACACCTCCCCTGGACTGGAACCCAGGCATCAGCATTAAGGAAAACGGTAAGGCAGCAGAGACAAGGACTAACTTCACCATCTTCTAAAGAGGAAATCACATAAATATAAAAAAAATACACAAAAGAAAAAGTTTCCAGCTGCAACAGTTCTTAGATCCTTTCTCTAGTTGAGTGTCTGCTGCTTCTTTCTTCATAGATGAATGTGAAGGCCGAGGTTGCTGAGTGCAGAATGTCTTTCTTGTTAAACACTTGTACGTGTCCACACTGGCACAGAGGTGCTGAGCTCCATGGACAATGCACAGCTTTCTGAGACATTCTGATACTCCTCCATGGGGCTACTGAGGATTCTTTTTCATATAAATCAAGAGATAGGCCGTTTCTCTCCTGTGCAGGCAAAGAAAAACCAAATCACAAGGTATGTTTGAAGATCTAGGTTGCAAGTAACATCCCAGGTTTGCTCCTGCTCAGCTTTCTGAGCTTTAGGTCAACTAAGCTGGTCCTCTCCAGTGTTCCCAAGATTCCCTGGCAGTGCTGTAGTTTATAGGAAGGATTATCTCCCTCCTATAAGCTCATTCTCGTATGATGCATCAGAACAAAAAGCACAGAGAAATCCTGACTGACACATCCAACTTCAGTCAGGATAGAGGAGGGTCCAAGGGGCAGTCCTAAGTAACAAGACCACTCCTGCAGCCCACTTTGTGACTGCTCAGCAACCCTGCAGGCTCCCAGGATAGGCATATGCAGTCCCACCAGAGTAACTGGGGCACAAGGATGCCTCTTCTCCTCTCCTGCATCCCCACTACACCCCAGGCAATATCCAGGCCAAAACATTTGTCTTCCCTCTCTTTGCTACCCTCATTCCAAAGTCCAGAGCAGCATCAGGAAAGAACAGGGATATGTTTGCATACCAGTAGAGGCTGGCATGTCCATAGGTGCATTTAACATCATCCCACGATACCTAGAGAAGAAACACACACAAGAGGAGGCTGATAAGAACTCTTAAGAGATGGACACATTCTGATACCATCCAGCAGTTCTCAGAAGAGTGGTTTAAGTGGCACTTCAGGAATTAACACCTTTCAATAAATTGGTTTATTGCTTTTACTCTTTGAGGAAAAGCAGTTCCTCTTCTGAACGTATACATTAAACAGGTGTAAGGTACATCAAGCAGGGTATTCAGCAAATGGCAAAGCAGAACCTGAGGCCTTGTTTGGTACAGAAGTGAGAGTCACTCTGCCCTCAGCCCAAAGCATCCTGTAGCAGAGATGCACAAAGCTCTGCAGCCTCAGTTTCCTTTCCTGGTTCTCCTTAGTTGGCAGCCAGTCAGACTGGATGAGACCTGGAGGAGCATCCAGAAAGGTACAAAAGAAACGTGGCTTGATGTGCTCACCTGGCAAACCTGAGAATCGTTGAAGCAATACCATTTACACTCTGTGAGGCTTCGAATGTAGGCACAGTAATGGCCACAGCTGCTTGATCCTGAATGGGCCACAACAGCAAAAAGCTCGTACTGCCAGGTAGCCTGCAGAGAGACACAAAGAGTAACTCTCAGTGCAGCAATTCTCATCTGCCATGGACTGTAGAGAAGCAGCAAGGGCGTGCATTTTGTAAAGAAAAAGGGGAAAAAAATCAGATTGGCCCTGAGTATCCTGCCTTTTTTGCTCTTACCCTCAGAGTTTTGCCTGTCAGCTATGGGCTGGCAGCCTCCCTGGAGACCAGAGGGCTGTGAAAAAGGCAACAGGACAACAAAGGAGCAGCAAAGAGGTTCACCACAGCCAACCTGCAGCGGTGACTTCTGTTGTTGCCACACTTCCCCTTGTTATTTCCCAGTAAGAGAAACAGACCCACAGTGGGGCAGATCCATCTCAGCTACTTGGCAAAGCTGTTGTGGCCGACAATACCCAACTCTGTGGCCAACAATACCAACAATACTGCATGGGAAATACCAGGAATAGAGTTCTTCTGTCTTAGACAGGTGAGATCTGCAAAGCCTGGCTTTTGTCCTTAAGGCAGGAAGTTCCAGTTTTGGTGCCTTTGGTTATTTAATCTGAGCACAGAACATTGACTGAAGCCGTTAAAACTATGGGATGTGAGACAACACCGGGCACAGGTAAAGTCTGAGACATAGATTTTTAAGACAGGCACTTAGAACTGAGACAAGGTGTGATCTCTTAAATTTTTATGAGACTGGAGCAGAGAGGAGAAAAAAATCTGCCCTTTTTGAACAGGGCCTTAGGAGTATCTCACCTTTTCACTGTCATCTGCTTGGCACTGATTTTCTGTCAAGACTTCATTGAAGTCAAGTTCTTGTGGGAATGGCAGGCAGTGACTTAGCTTGTGTGAGTGAGATGATCTTTCAAAGCAGAAGCGCTTCAGGTGCAAGGTCAGAGTCTGTGGCAGACGGACGAGCTTCATGCTCTGTAAAGCAATAAATAACACCATTGAAAACTAGGGAACAAACGCTGGGGAGGCGGGGTGGAAACAGCCATTGCCACCCAGTGCATGTAGAATGGAGAGCAGTCAGTGCTCCGGTGAATATTTGCCAGTTCCATGGGACAGCAGATGCCAAACCTTTGTAGCCCGTCTGCACACAAGGCACACCCACGTAACAGAGCTGTGATAACCAAGGTTTTCAGCTTTAGTGTGATCAGCACCCAGCCTTGGGTGCCTCAAGGGCTGCTTCATTTCTCACGTGCTTTCCTAGCCCCAGGCTGGTAGCACTAGGAAGGTGAGGAGAGACAAATCAACTTCCTGTGACATGTGACCACAGAAGGCTGACAGCTCCTTCCTTCCAGCACTGCCTTTGTTGGGATCATGCCGCTGCCACCAAGACACGTGGATGCCTTGTGGCCTCAGAGGCAGCCCAACAGTGACAATGCTGTGGAAAGTCCCCTCCAAGCCTTGGGCTGAGGCAGCCTCCCTCACACACCGCTCCCTTTAATGCACCCGCTCTCCATGAAACAGCCAATACATCATCTGGCAGAGACTCATACTGTAAGAACTGGGGAGAGCAGGGAAGAAAGGAAATCATAGTATCCTACCTTTATGTGTATGACCAGCTCCAGTGACATATCCTTATCTACCTCTGGAGCTACACAGCAGTGCAAAGGCCGACAGTGGGCACACAACATAAACTAACAGCAGCTTTTCTGCTGGCACAGAAATGCTACATCCCTCACTGACTTCTATTAAAACCCTTGAAAGTATTGTTTTGTGGCAAGAGCTACATCTACAACAGGGAACTTCCTAACAGGAGGAAAGATGCCTGTGGTTTATATCTCACTGACACTGCTCTGCTGACAAATCTGAGGTGCTGGTCTCCTCTTCAATTGATATGGTTGAGTCCTTTCCCCACCCTCCCCAGTCCTAAAGGGAGTTTTGGGTGTGAGACATGGGGAAATAATTCTCCAATTACCTGCAGAAAAGTTGTTTTCCTCCCACACTGTTGACAGAAACACATGTTTTGACCAGTCAGCTCTTCTGGATGGAAGAAGTATTGCAGAGACTCCTCCTAAGAAGACGGAGGAGATTTCTTTCAACTGAATTCCTTCGAGCTGGATTTTTATTTCTATGTTATTTCAGAGGGTCCAAGAAAACAGCAAAGCTACAGAAGGTGTGTTTTATTCAAAGGACAAAAGACTGCCTAGCAGCCTGAAAAAAATAGGTACCTCATTTCTCCTAGCTGCTGCTGTGATTGCATTAGTTGGGGGAAAAAAAAAAGCACCACATATTCCACAGAGAAGGTGTTGATGTGTGTCTTTTATACCTACTTCAAAGCCTTAGAGGTTTTCAGAGAAGCTCTTTAATGCTGAACCATTGTAAAGTGGTCAGAGAATCAATAAGGTCCGGTGGTCCACTGGCATTTGAAAAATCCACTGTATCCAGCAGCACACACACGGGCCACCAGCACTGCTGCATCTGGATGTCCACAGCAGCACTGACTCCACAGTGACAGGACACTGGGCAAACACAGGGATGCTGAGCTACCTAGGGCACCTCTCTGTGGTACCTGAGGACTCCCAGGTGCACATCACTGTGTAGTTTGAGTCTTTGAGTCTGTTACAGAGTATTTAATCAGCACTCTTTTTAGAAAAGCTCTTCACAGCCTTTATTTTTCAGTCCCCAAAGCAAGCACGTTTTTTGCGAGCTTTAAAGCTCCTCCAAACAAAGAAGAAATGTGAATGAGAAAAGACCACCTCGAAGTCCCAGACACTCTACAGAGACTCTTGTAAGGATTCTTGATAAGACCCAGAAGACACCACTACTGCAAGAGAAGGCTCCCACAGTGAACAGAAGGGAATCATCTCCTAAGGAAACAGTGCTGCTGCTAAACTTACCAGAGTCTTCAGCTTGTGAGAATTGGCATCCAACACTGGGAGTGGAAGGGTTAACATGGTGCTGTTGCTCTTTACTTCAAAAGAGCATTTCTGACAGGCCAGATGCTCCTGTATGCAGATTGTGTACAAATCCCTCAGCTCTTCAACCTGGAGGCGTGAAAATAAAGGCCAAAACAAGGTTTATGAAGAAGACAACTGAACTGTTTCCCTATGGGTGGGGAAGCCCACGTGGTCACACATTTCAAACAAGGTTATTGCTTCAAGGTTGGAACCAAGATGTGACAGTGACTTATGTGGACAGGGTACTTCCCACAATTTAAAGGAGAACAACTCCTTCCCCTAGTTCCCTAACAGAAGGGAAAGACACAGCCTGTAAGATCAGACAGTTAAATATCTGCTTTGATGCAGAATTGTTCTTTTTTGCTTGAAACTGCAACAGAAGCCTGTCTTCTGTATTAATAAAACTATGACAGCCAGTCAGGGAAGAGTCACTTTTCTCTTCCCAGTCCCATGGGAGGAGCTGTTGTATACATAATGTACTATCAGTGGCTAATTATAATGAAGTGCACGTGGCTGATTTCAAAGAATGGAAAAGCTGTGTCAAGATACACCAAATTACAGAAATTTGGGGGAAAAAAAAGAAATTACATATAACTAAATACAGTGCTGCAAAAAGATCAGTCTTCTGGTTATTAATCAGCTCTCCGACTAGAATGGAGACTGGCATGCCCTGAAAGTAGGATGAGCAAAACTTAACTGTGATTCAAAATACCGAAGCTTATGAAACAAAGATTCTCTGTCTCATTTGAAAGATGCAATGAGAGAGGGGATAATTTTTAAAATTTAACTTAGGTCAATTGCCAGTGGATGGGATCCTTCAAGGAGCAGAGAAAACTACACATGATAAGGGCCAAGGGTTCATCCTTACCAGCTCTGGCTTTTTCATCTGCTTCTTTAACAAGTTCCAGAGAGTCAGAAAGAGCTGAGCAGCATCATGCTGCACAAACACTGCACAAACAGAAAACACAACCTCAATCAGTATCATGAACAGCACCGAACACAGATTTCCCACAAATGGCAAAGGGAAATTTGTTGTCCCCCATTAGATCCAGTCTCTTGTTCCTGCAGACAGAGCTTAGACTGGGCACAAGCTGCAATTTCTCCATTGTGACCTGAGCAGGCAGTGGGAAAAGACAGGAGGGTTTGTACCACCCAGTGCAAAAGTCGTGTCCTTGTCACCAGATGTAGGGACAAGAGGATACTCAGTACCCACCAGAGGAGGGCTCAGATGGCTCTCTGAGTTGAGGGTTATATTTCATAGCATCATAGAATGGTTTGGGTTGGAAGGAGCCTTAAAGATCATCTGGTTCAACTCCCCCCACCCCGGGCAAAACCACCTTCCTCTAGACCAGCAAACACCTTTCAACCTGGCCTTGAACACTTGCAGGGATGCAGCATCCACAGCTTCCCTGGGCATCCTGTGTCAGTGTCTCACCACTCCCACAGTAAAAAATTTCTTCCCAATACTGAATCTAAACCTGCTCTCAGTTTCAAGCCATAACGCCTTGTCTTATCACCTTTATGTCACATGTCCTATCATGCCCTTGGGAACAGCCCCTTTTGAATCCTCCTTAGAAACAATACAGGGAAGATTCTTTATTACTCCACACACCTGTTTCCCTCATCCCCTCATGCCCCATGAAGGATTAAACTAGTCCTGAGCGCTGAGATAAAAGTGACAGGAGGGCCTATCCATATGTCTCACACACCAGATAGTATAAACCCCTTGATCCTTATCTCTCTTTAACTGGAAGAGAGATGGCTGACTGCAAAGCCACTCAGAGTCAGGGGAAAAATGATGCAAGCAGGGATATTGAGCTTATCTTGTGCTCCTCTTTCATAAAGGTCAGGGCACCTCCCCTTTCAGTGCTCTCCTGTTTGGGCTTTTATATTATAAAGATAAGGGGATTTGGTTATACCCTGTGTATTTGTACACATAGACAGACTCTTGGCATCCCATTGTCACTGGCCACCCACGCATTAAAAAGCTCACTCCTTTAGAACTTTGACCATTTGGGAGATTTAGCCTGAAAATTCTTCTCTCTGCCCTTATAAGAAGGAGCAAGAAGGGGATCTGTGCGAACTCGTTCTCTTTTCCACACTATCCCTTTCTTCCAGTAAGTAACAGCAGCTATTTCACTATCATGATGCCAGTACAGCAAGACAAATCACACAGTGAACTGGCCTCTCTGCCCTGCACAGCCCTTTCCTCCTGGCCAGTATCCATAGCTGGATCTTCTAGCAGTCTGATAGTCTTCCCACCCTTTGGACATCAGCAAATACATCCAGGGTTTTTCTCCTCTCTTCCCAAGTAAGACACAGCATTGCACTCACAGCTGGGAGGCAGCTACAAAGAGCACTGTGTCTCTGTGCACCTAACTCCTGACATTTCTGAATTCCTGAAGGAGATGTTGGAGTCTGCACTGCTTGTAAGTGCTGGATGATGAGCCCCCTGGTCTGCAGACAGAGGTGGGCACGAGGCAGCGCCACTACTTACATTTCACCCTGTGCAGTGAAAGGCAGCAAGCCAGGTCTGTGGGACTAACAGCTTTGCACTTGCCACGCTGCATCTTCTCCAAGAGCAGGAGCATTTGGTATGGAACACTGTTCTTCCTCTGCACATGAGATGACGGTACTGCAATCCTGAAAGGGGAAGAAGCAACACCAGTGGTAATCAGGCTGTACAATGGAGAAATACCAGACATCACACCTGAAGGAGCCCAGGTCAGTAGCAGAGGCAGCAGCTCAAGGGGAATCAGAATGGGTACATTTTCAGCAAAAGAAGGAAAAAGGGGAAGCAGTCACCTGCACTAGCTTGTCCCACAGTGCAGGCTGACAGTTCTAAAGTAAAAGGCCAAAATTTTAAGTTGGTTTGTTCCTGAATAAGGGACAGGCCAAATGGGACCTCAAGTGCTTTCTGGCCTCTAGAAACAACATAAGTTACAGACAATTTCAGAGCTTTTCTTGCCTCCCACCCATTGATGTTCTCATTCTCAACATGCCCTCAAAATTTCATGGGCATATATATCATAATGCTTGTATTTCAACTACATGCCAACAAAACCTTTTAATTCTCCGTGAATTTATTGTAGCCCACAGGTTTTTCTAAGTCTTTCTTCAAATAAGCATGGTAACCTACAGTCTACATTATTTAGCTTTGCCCAGTTATGACACTTCTCATCTCTGCACGTCTGTAATTTGTCTTCTTTCTCCTCTGCACCGTAGTGAGCACATAAGAAAGGACTGAATAGGAATGATCCACTTAGATGATTAAAGCTGCAGTGAACTGAGTAAATTGAAAACAAATCAAACCAGTTATTAGTGTGGTCGGTAGGGAGACGGAAGCCCAAAACCTCCTCAAAAGCATGCAGAGACAACAGCCAGGCAAAACAAAGTAATGCTATGTATTCATGATCTGCAACACCACTCTTCTCTATCAGGGGCTAGCCAGGGCAAACAGGGCCCAGAGGCCAGGGATTGCAGTAGGTTTATGTTTACATGCTTAAAGTGACAAAATTAATAGTGGATATGGCTACATGTGACACATCCTTTATTTTAACGGCCTCTGAGTAAACCTGGAATAGAATTACATCCTGTTATGGAAAAGAGAGATACAAGCCAGAAAGACCCAGTTCAGGATGTGAACCAGAGATGACTAACAAGGCAGAACACTGCAACTTCTCCCTTTGCAGGGCCTAGTCTGTAGATGACAGACACAACAAGGCAGAGACCTCGCTGAGGGAACAAAAGCATCCCCATAGCACCTCGGTGATGCAAGCCTTCAAGGGCACATCCCATATGAAAAAGGAGTGGAGACAACACAGCAACGACAGAAATATCTCCGGTAGCTCAAACAGGTGGTACCTTCGGAGTATCCCTGTGAAGCGTATGTTCATGAGGAACACTTGGAGCAGAGAGTTCAGACAGCAGCTCAGTCCAAGGTTGTACAGTCCAATAGCTTCTGTAGGGTAGAAAAAGAGGAAGTGAGGCCTGGGGATAGGTACAAGAAAAGAAAGTGGAAATTATTTGAAAGTGGCAAACTCTTCTTGCACATATTCAGGCATTCAGTGGATAGGCCCAGCACCTTGGTCAGAGCTGGAAACGTGTTCAATCTATTCTTCCGTTGCTCAAGCAAGTAACATTGGGTTTTGTTTGGCAACTGACAGGAAAATCCAAGTAAGCCTGGCTAATGATGCTCAGATTTCTCCCAGTTCCTCTATCTTCAGTCCTCTCATAACACACCTAAACATAAAATAGAACAACAAGAGGCAAAGGTCGCCTGTATGAGGGGAATAACTAGGTCCTAGTCCATAGCTTAGCAAATCCAGCACTGCTGGCTGTGTTTGGAAAGAGACAGAGCCAGCAGCTAGGCCTTTTCAGCTGCAATGGCCAATTTATGGAGCTAAATAGGGAAAAAGCTCTGAGATCTCCATGTAATCCATTCTCAAAAAACTCAACATGGTTACTTGGCAAGGCAAAATGAGAATCATCTGCATATTTCTCAGTGAAGACATAAGGAGTAGGAGAAAATAAAGCCTATGGACAGAGAATGGAACAGCAGGCATTAGAAATAGAAAATATGAGAGCAAAGAATAGGCAAAACATTATTACCATTTTTTAAGTCTGCCACACCAAAGACAGACATCAGCCTCTGGTTTTTGGCCTTTGCCTCTTTGGTTTCCTCTTCATTATTTCGTACTTCGGTTTCTGCCTCCATGGTCTCGCTTAATGCCAGCTCTGGTTTCTTGCTTCTTTCTTGACGCCCACTTCTTTGTCCCATCAACAATATTGTTCAAAGACAGAAGGACTGCAGAGAGACACAGAAAGATCAGAAAGAGTGGGAGCATCCCAAAACACAGGACTTGTCCACAACATTTTCATTATGAAAAAGGTGAAATCATAAAATCATTGAATGGTTTGGGTTGGAAAGGAACTTTAAAGATTATCTAGTTCCAACCCCTCGTGCCATGGGCAGGGATGCCACCCACTAGATCAGGTTGCTGAGGGGCCCATCCAGCCCAGCCTGGAATATCAATAAAGTCAGTAAGATTACTGTAACAGCATTTGGGATATTTGAATTAACATGAGTGTTGAGGCATGTGGGCTATTGCTAAGGGAACAGAAAGGGAATCTGATGACAATTGCTCATCCTGTCTTCCTCTTGTGGCTAAATAAATAAATGAGCCTTCAGTTCCACAGAAACAGCTCCATCTAGCCACGGAACTCCACGTATCCCTGTTTGAAAAGATTTGGTAAATAAGATGATTAAAATTGCCCAAAAGGCAGATGTTGCAAAACTCCTCTGTTTAGAAAAAGAAATGTTTTATCACACAAAGTAGCCCAAGTATTCAAAAGGCCAAGTTTCACCTTCTCTCCTGACCAGATAAGCACGTTTAGTTTCTGTACTGGGCTCCCCAGCATTGGTTTTAAGCGCCTGAGTCACAGCATTACTGTGACACTTTGGACTGTAATTTTGAAAGACGTTCAAGCACCAACATATCAGTTTCTTTTTCTGTTCCTTCAAGTGATCACAGGCAAAGTAACTGTTTGTGGAAGAGAACCATTATAATGCCTTGATTTTAAAGGAAGGATTTAACAGACCATTATTCTGACAGTCTCCTGTGACTCAGCTACTAAAGCAAAACAAAAATACATGGACAAAACAATATAGTAAAAGTTCAAATGCAAAAATGAAACTTTCTAACAGCCCACTGCCAACATGCAGACAGAATCAGAAAAAAGCAGATATTCACGGGGAAGGGGGGAAGACCAAAATAAATGCTCAGAAATTATTATCCTACAAACATTAAACAGCACGTAAAATCAGCCTAAGGCCAAGCACTGAAAGAATGAAGAAAAGCTACTAAGAAAGGAAAATAAGCAAAATCCTCATTCTGCCTTTCATAAAAAAGAAAACCTTTGCTTTAAAAGCATGTTTTTGGGTTAACTGTGCCTAATAGTGTCAAATATCAAAGTTACTCAAGATTTGGGCAGAGAAGCTAGAAATGGATTTTTTTCCCCGATTATTACCTTTAAGCTTAAGTATACTTACTCCCAACTGTACTTTTGATTGTTTACTGCTGAAGATTACTTTTGCTCTCTAAGTGTCACACACTAAGAGTCACTAAATATTGTCAAATTTGCTGAGAAGTTTTATTCAGGGGGAAAAAAAAAAAAATCAACTCTGACATTCAAAGACAGATTCAAGAACGTGACTTTTTATACCCAAGCCCGGTGATTAGAACAGCTACACAGAAAAAAAGAAATTTCATCTGATTTCGCCCTTGCCGAAACAGAGCCTGAACACACGCTGCCTGTTTTCCTGGAAATGATTTAACGACGCGTTCAGGTTTCTGTAAGCTGAGCTGGAATGGGAGCCCATCTCGGGCGGGTGGGTTTAGCTGGTGTAGTATCAGCCAGAAGGTAAGGGATGCTCACAGGCAGTGGGGATGTGGAAAGAGACAGAAAGGAGAGGGACAGGCAGCACAGAGGTAGCTGAACAACAGCTGGGGATGTACTGGGGATAAAGCAAACCTGCAAGACGCATGTTTTGTCAGGAAAGGGAGGATTAAAGACCAAGCACAGGGCTAAATGGCTTTGGGTGACTTGAGGGAAAGGTAGAAAGATCTTAGGGATCTTAGGGCAGGAAGGTGCAGTGGGATACAGGAGGATTTGTGTCTCTGGTTCTATGAAATTCTCTCCCAGTCACCCCTATCAGGAATCCTGCTGTGGGACCAGGGACACAAACAGAACTTCCCAACCCTTGGAACCGCCTCGTTTTAGCTATCAGAAATACAGCCTTCCTAAGATTTGCACTTGACCTCCTTTTCCCTGCACAAGTATATAAAACAACTGGTGAGTGAGCCGAGGAAGTGGGGAGCAGGCTCTCCTCCTACCCCTATTTCTACTCTCTCCCTGGAGAAGCAGCATCTTGGTTTCACGTCAGGGGTAGGACTCGGTACCTCAGCGCACGTGGCTTGGCCAAGCCAAGCGGCTGCACCAGCACTGGGCAGAGAACAGAGAGCAGTGATACCCTCCTCGTACCCTCCACCCCATAATCATCTACCCTCACCCTCCCTCAGCCATCCCAGCATCTTCCCTTTCACCCTGGCCTGTTCCACTCTCCATCTGCCCTCCCAAGACACTGGCTTCTCATGACAAACCCCCAGCTGCCTCTTCACACCCCACGAGGATGGCTCCCACCTCTGGCACTTGTCGTCCCTTCCCTGTCAGCTCCTTTCCCGTCACGGGAATCTTGGGGTGCAGATGGTGCTAGGGCAGGCTGTGGGCTGCATAGGGAGGCCAGGATGGGGCTCTGAGCAGTCTATTCTAGTGGAAGGTGTCCCTGGCCTCAGCAGGGGGGTTGGAACTAGATCTTCAAGGTCCCTTCCAACCCAAACCATTCTATGTTTCCATGGTCCCCCTGAGGTGCTCCATGAAGGGCTCCAGAAGGGATTCAGTGTCACGACCCACCCTTAAAAGAAGGAAGGGAAGGAAGCACCTGAGAGCGCATCACCTCCACACTTCTCTGGGATGCAACTGAAAGGAGACTTCCCCCTCAGCTGCTAACCTACTCTCCGTTATTTCCCTCTCTTTCTATTTCCTTCCCTCCTGACACACTGCCCCTCTGGCATCCGATCTCACAAACCAGCAAAAAGGCTTCTTACCAATTCCCGCAGGACCAGCAGCGCTTCGAGCTGGAGCTCACAGCGCAGCTGCTGACAGGGGGCAGCGGGGGCTCGCACACCACATCTGCCCGCGCCGGAGCGGTGCGGAGAAGCCGCGGGCAGCGGGAGGGCAGCGGGACTCGGGAGAGCGGCGGGCGGAGCGGGGCGGCCCCGCCGCGTCAGGCAGAGGCAGTGCCCGCCCCGCCGCGCAGTTTTCATTTCCCGCTCGGCCGGGAGCAGCCACAGAAAGTGAAACTCGGAGCCGCCCTGCGCCGCCTCATCCCGGCACGCAGCGGGCTGGGAGAAAGCACACAGCTCGCTTTGCGTGGGGGAGGCACTCTGGGGATGAAGCGTCCCCGCACAGCTCATCCGGCAGCACGGGTGAGGACAGCAGGTACTGCCAGCCCTGCGTTCGGCACCGCTGGGCCGTGGGAAGGAGACAGCACACAGGAGGCTTTCAGAGGGGCTGGCTGGAGCTCATCAGAGCTTTCCCTGGGGAGAGGTCCCAGTTGCGCACCCTCTGGGCAGGTAGTGGGGAACGTGCTCGCACTCCCTGGCTCTGTCACAGGCAGCACAACTCGTCAGTTCTCAGCAGTCCGAGGTCTTCAGCCGGGACAGTGGAAACTGCCCTGAATCGTCACAGGGAGCGGTGTGGACATCTGTAGGGACTTGTGAGCAGAAGGGCACAGATGACTCAGCGTCTTAGCTGTGACTGAGGCAGAGGCTCTCAGCAATAGTTTAAATTTAGTGATGGTCCCTTCCTATTGGTGGCTTGTATGGCCACTGCCTGATAGAAGGGAGAGAGATGAACAGCTGAGCCATAAATTGCCGAGAGACAATGAAACAAAGTGTAAAAGGACACTGAAGGTTAGATAGGAACTAGATCTGCCAGGTGGAAGTTAGTGAAGCAGAGTGCAGCTGAAACAGCTTTTGGTAATGACCCCTGTGAGAGCCTGGGGCGCTCAGGAGGAATGTTAAGGATATTTTAAGCTTTGCCTGCGGAACTCAGTCGCGACACGCCACTTCCAAGGCAGGCAGCAGGCAGAAGTGTGAGCCCAGAAAATGGGCTCAGGTGAAGGGATGGCTAAAAGTGAAAGGCGCAGTGTTTGGGTGCCCAAACGCACTGCCTGCCGAGCTCACGGTGTAGTGTCCCTTTGACAAAAGCTGCTAGCCCCTGACAATTGCCACGGCACTTCTGGTGTCCAGAGAGCTCCAAAAAGTGCATTGACTGCTTCAAGAGCCGGGCTCCTGGTTACTGAGTGTCCTTGCAAATGACGTAAATCGTAGTGTTGGTGGTCAGGATGAGATCTAAGCAGCCTTCGGGAAGTTAAGGAATCCACACCCCTTTGTTACGGCCCATCAGCCGTGAATGAGGTGTGAATGTCGCAGTACTTCGGAGAGGAGTTTTCACAGCTGGGTCATTGCGTAAGGGAGGCATGACAAGGACTTACCCCACCTCGAAGGATTTGCTTTTTATCAGCTGCTTCCTTTATCTGGAAACCCAGTTTGTAGCCTCAGGTGGGCACGTCCTTCTGCACCTGGGAAGCCCCTCCCTGCACCCAGCGATTGCTCGAGCCCTGAGCACCGCCACTCCGGTCTCTTACAGCACCTGGGCGGTGCCTGCGATGGCCGAGTGTTTGAGATGTTTATCGCCAGCAGAGCGGCGATTCACAGCGCGCACTGTTGGAGCAATTTGGTTTTCTTGGTTTAGGAACAGGAATGTAGACTCTGCTGTAAACACCTCTGTACAAAACATTGGTTTTCCCCCATTCTGTATCCTAGAAAAATCGAAAAATCCAGCCTGTGTTTTGCCCCAGTCTGTGTTCTGCCTGATCTGGTCTGGGGTTTTCCCCATTCCGTATCCCGGAAAAAATCCAGTCCGGGTTTTCTCCATTCCGTATTCCAGAAAAATCCAGTCCGGGTTTTCCCCCATTCCGTATCCCGGAAAAATCCAGTCCGGGTTTTTCCCCATTCCATATCCCGGAAAAATCCAGTCCGGGTTTTCCCCTCTGCCGTAGCCCAGGCCCGATCCGGCGCACTTTGCAGCGGTGCCCACTGTAATCCCGATCGAGTCTATTTTTCTTCATGTTAGTCGGCTTCAGATTTAATACGAACAGCAGCAAGGTTTGCTCAGCTTATTGAGAGAGTCTGAGTGTGGGATTTAGTGAAATTCCTGTGGAAATCAGTGTCCGAGGCAGCCCCAGGTGTGGTCAGTGAGGGTGAGGAGGGATGATCCAGCCCCAGGTGTGGTCAGTGAGGATGAGGAGGGATGATCCAGCCCCAGGTGTGGTCAGTGAGGATGAGGAGGG
>NW_008236487.1:2221348-2227663 GCF_000691975.1 Corvus brachyrhynchos | reverse complement strand
TGTCAGGGGTTTCTGGAGCCTCTGGAGCGGGCAATCTCCGGGGATCTCTCACAGGACAGCAGTGGGAGCATCCTGCAGGAGGGGGGAACACCTGGGTGCTCCTGGAGCATTGCTCAGGACGTGCAGAGGGACAAGCCCTGTCCCACAGGGCGGTGCAGGAGAGGGGAGCAGCTCACCTGAGCAGGTGGGGCAGCCGTGGGGGGCAGGGAGGATCCTTTTTCTTTCTCTCTTTGATTTCATCTTCTCAGTCCCATCCCAGTGCCCCCATTCTCTCCCTAGTGCATCCCCTCCCCAGAAAAAATGAGGGGTTTGATGGAAAAGGAGTTTAAATTGAGGGGAAAACCTCCTTTTTCATTATTGTCTGTGTTTAAATTGGAGGGGATCCCCCTTCACCTGTGATTTTAAGGGTTCAATTAAAGGAAAACCAGCCTTTTCCATGATTTAAGGTTATCAGTGGATGGGGAATTGTTGTTTTCTGGTTTAAATGGAAGGGGAAAACCTTTATGATGCCATTTTATGGGTTTGAGTTGAGGGAAAATCCCCTATTGTCTTCATCTTAAGGTTTTAAATTGCAAGGAAATTTCTGTTTTTCTTTGTTTTAAAGGATTTAAATTGAGGGAAAATCTCTCTTTCTCCAACATTTGAAGTATTTAAATAGAGGGGGAAAGGGCAGAAAAAGAGAGTTGGAGGGGATCCCCCTTCACCTGTGATTTTAAGGGTTCAATTAAAGGAAAACCAACCTTTTCCATGATTTAAGGTTATCAGTGGATGGGGGATTGTTGTATTCTGGGTTAAATGGAAGGGGAAAACCTTTATGATGCCATTTTATGGGTTTGAGTTGAGGGAAAATCCCCTATTGTGTTCATCTTAAGGTTTTAAATTGCAAGGAAACTTCTGTTTTTCTTTGTTTTAAAGGGTTTAAATTGAGGGAAAATCTCTCTTTTTCCAACATTTGAAGTACTTAAATAGAGGGGGAAAGGGCAGAAAAAGAGAAACAAAAAATGGCGGGAAGTGTGAAGTGGAAAATGGTGGGAAATGTGAGGTAAAGGAGATAAAAAGGGGCAGGAAACATGGGGTGGAAAAAGGATGAGAAATGTAAGGGGGAAAGGGCGGGAAATGTGAGGTAATTAACACTCATGCATTAATTAAGTGGGAATTTATGAACACTACCGTGCAACAAAGGAGAGATATTGTCTTACTTTTTGAGAGAAAATCTAGCAGAATCAGTCCTGGAAAGGAGGTTTTCAGGTCCGAAAGTTCACAGTCTTGAAAGAAAGGCAGCTTGGCTATTTCTAAGAATTGTCTTACTTTTTATAGGCAGGTCCTTCTTGAAAGGAATTCTTTATTAGCAACATAAAAAAATCCAGATCCTGAAATGAGCAAGGAGGATCACAAATGCATGTAGGAGAACCTAATCAAAAAGCAAGACAGTATCTCATTTGTTGCACAAAGGTGTTAATAAATTCCCAATTAATTTATGCATGAGCACCTAAGTATTTCATCCATAAGTGCTCAATTAATTTATGCATGAGCATCCAATTAAGTCTGCCCCCCATGTGCCTTAGCATAGCTTCTAGGAGGACTTCTGCCATGATCTTCCTAGGCACAGGGAAGAGGCCAACAGGCTGGTAGTCACCAAGGCCCTCCTTTCTACCCTTTTCAACAATGGGGACAATGTTTCCCTTTTTCCAGTCCCCTGGGACTTCACCTGATTGCCATGACTTTTCAAATATCCCGGAGAGTGTCACGGTGGCTGACTGGGGATGCGTGGAATCCCGGCTTTGGCAGGTGTCTGTGGTGTCCCTGTTGGCTCTGTTGCTACTATGCAGGAGCAGGAAGCAAGGCTCTGCAGCTTTTTGGGATGACCTGCCTGGAATGTAGTGAGTCTGTCGTGTACCTTAGAGCTTAAACAGGCTCACATTAAGTGTGCAAGGGAGAGCAAGTCTTTTTACATTGCTGGGAGTGGTGGGACATTACTACAGCTTACAGATTATATTTTATAGGATAATTTGCCTGTTACTTATAGAATAAAAATTGTCGCTGTATGACCTCTCCTGAATTTATGTTCACAACGCACAGAAAAGCTGAGCTAATTGTGGATACGTGCAATACAGTGACACAGAGACAATTCTGTGCTCACTAGGAACAGAGTGTATTTTAAAATTACTCCCCATCATTTTCTTCTTCAAATGAGTCAGTTCCCACTTCTTCATAGTCCTTTTCCAGGGCAGCCAGGTCCTCTCGGGCCTCTGCAAACTCTCCCTCCTCCATGCCTTCACCCACATACCAATGCACAAAAGCTCTCTTGGCGTACATCAGGTCAAACTTGTGGTCGAGCCTTGCCCAAGCCTCGGCAATGGCTGTGGTGTTGCTCAGCATGCACACTGCCCGCTGAACTTGGGCTAGGTCTCCACCAGGAACAACTGTAGGAGGCTGGTAGTTGATCCCAACCTGGAAACAGGAATGTGAGAGAAGGTTGCAAAAAAGCTGGAGCAGGAGGCAGTCAAAGAGCTGAAGAAATGTGAGTAAAGTTACAGATTCTGGGGTAGAGTGCTGCCAGATGGCAAATGCCATTACAGATGTCGAAGGGTATGGCACCCACTCATTTGAATATCTATACTATTCTTCTGTTTAATGTACACTGACAAGTTTGTACCTTCTTAACAGCTACTCAATACTGAAAGTAGAGTTTCGCCAAGGTACTCTGTAGAAACTATTATAAAAAGTTGGTTCCCACCTGAGAGTTTTTGTTGTTGAAAGGGCCGTTTGTATAACAAATATTTTCCCCCTGTTAATGTCTGTATTATTGTTGAAAATGTTTCCCAGCATGGCTGTGTAGCCAGTGGGAAGAGGCTATATAACATTTCTAGGTTAACGAAGAGACTCCCTAATACCAGCATTTCCTTTATTAATTTTATCAGTTTTGGTATTTCCTTAAGTTTAGATTGTGCTTCAGAGGCAATGCTCATTGGCTGTTCCAAAGGTCAGCTGAAATTAAAACTTCTTCAAATTTTAACCCATATACACTTCGAATTTCCACTTATTTAAATATGTGGAAATATAAATATGTGTCAGTGGGATGTCCAAAGGAGAAAAGGCACATTTTATATAAATGCACCCTTCTTACTTTCATTGGGAAATACCTATATTTCTCCATGCTCAGTGGGAAATACAGAAGACTGAAGGTGTTAAATACAGGTTTTCTACTAGGCTGAACGTGCCCTTTGAACACTGAAGAGAAGCTCATGGCAGCCCTACTCACCTTGAAGCCTGTTGGACACCAGTCGACAAACTGGATGGTTCTCTTGGTCTTGATGGCAGCAATGGCTACGTTGACGTCCTTGGGGACAACGTCGCCCCGGTAGAGCATGCAGCAGGCCATGTACTTGCCGTGCCTCGGGTCACACTTCACCATCTGGTTGTTGGGCTCGAAGCAGGCGTTGGTGATCTCGGCCACCGAGAGCTGCTCGTGGTGTGCTCTGTCGGAGGAGATGATGGGGGCGTAGGTCACCAAGGGGAAGTGGATGCGCGGGTAGGGCACCAGGTTGGTCTGGAACTCTGTCAGGTCCACGTTGAGGGCGCCGTCGAAGCGCAGCGAGGCCGTGATGGAGGACACGATCTGGCTGATCAGGCGGTTGAGGTTGGTGTAGGTGGGGCGCTCGATGTCCAGGTTGCGGCGGCAGATGTCGTAGATGGCCTCGTTGTCCACCATGAAGGCACAGTCCGAGTGCTCCAGCGTGGTGTGCGTGGTCAGGATGGAATTGTAGGGTTCCACCACAGCGGTGGAGACCTGAGGGGCTGGGTAGATGGCAAACTCCAGTTTGGACTTCTTTCCATAATCCACAGAGAGGCGTTCCATCAGCAAGGAGGTAAAACCAGAGCCGGTACCGCCACCAAAGCTGTGGAAGATCAGGAATCCTTGCAGCCCAGAACAGGCATCAGTCTAGAAGGCAAAAGAGAAACAGCAGGGGCTGAAAAAGGTGGAAAAGACTTTACTATGTGAGTTTATCCTGAGCTGAAGGAGTGAGCAGTCATGGGCAATATATAGCACAGATTTCATGTCAAGTTTTCCTGGGAAACGGCTGGTGATAATTCCAACCTTTGCTTTCCTCACTGTCTCAACTCATGACACAGAGAGCCTTACCTGTCCAGGCATCTCTCTGAACTTCACACTGCTCTGTTATTCTAGTTGAAACCAGCAATGTACAACTGCATAATTCACCCTTCATTATCAGTATTGGTGCTGTAGGGCTGTGCTAATAATTAACAATTACATATTCAAAATCACTTTATTTACATATTCAAAACCTGGAGGCATACAGCTGGGAAGTGAACTACTGGGCTTCTCTCTTCTGGACCATGTCCAAGACATAGTCTGTATGACTTGCAATGTCTTTTCTCAGCCATTGGTCTCATTTGCAGCTGACAAGCTGTTAGTTCTGCCCTTCTTTCTTCTGCAGAGTCCAAACTGCTGTTTCAAAGCTATTGGGACTTACCAGCTTACGGACACGATCCAGCACCATATCAATGCTCTCCTTGCCAATGGTGTAGTGGCCACGGGCATAGTTATTGGCTGCATCTTCCTTTCCAGTGATCAGCTGTTCTGGATGAAAAAGTTCCCTGAAGGTGCCAGCCCGTACTTCATCTGAAGGAGAAAGAGAAATTGTAAGAATATGCTCCAGTGCCAACGAATTCTGGTTGTTGCTGTTGGCATCAATACACGCTGTCAGTCACAGGAGGTCATGATGCCAAAGAACAGATGGTGATGGAGGAGGGAAATGTCTCCAGAGCATTTTTTCATTGTTGCATTTGATTGATTTATGGTGCATCTTCAATCCAGCCACTTATCTTCTCATGAACTTGTCAGTGACAAGTACAGCCTGCATCCACAAGTCCCCAGAAAAAAAGTGTGAAGAAATTCAGGTGTCCCAATTTTTAGACATTCTTCTATTATTGGAGAGAAACTGTCAGGCTCCCACTTTGAATCCAAACTGAAGAAGAGCAGAATTTGAATGGCAAAAATGTCATGACAAACCCAAAAGTTAAATGTTGGTGCAAAGAGAAGTTGTACACACCTCTTGTACCAGCTATTAAACTGCTGGGGATCCTCCTGTTCCTATGTTTGTAACACTTGTGACAGAATCTGGCATTCTGTGTCACAAGAAAATTAATTTCATGCTACCTAGTGGTAGCCCAAGGCACAAAGAGCTGCTTTGTGCCAGCAGAGACTGGTGGCACACCATGGTGATGTGAGGAAAAGCAATCTCATCTCCCTTTTGCAGGAATATTTCTATACTGACCTACTACAGTTGGTTCCAAGTCCACCATTACAGCCCGTGGCACGTGCTTCCCAGTGGCTGTTTCGTTGAAAAATGTGGTAAAAGAGTCATCACAGCTGAGTTTATCTTGCAGGTCCTTGAAGGTGCCGTCTGGCTGAATGCCGTGCTCCAGGCAGAAGAGTTCCCAGCATGCATTTCCTATCTGCACTCCAGCCTGGCCAACGTGAACAGAGATGCACTCACGCTAAGGGGAGAGAGGAGAGGTGGGGTCAGAAAAAACAGCGTGCCTTAGTCCTCCTTATTCCTGGTGGTCACATTTTCCCAGTGTATTGCTTTTCCAAAAAATCAGTGAACTGTCACTGTCAGCTGTTCATTTGGTTGTTCAGCCCCACGACTACAATGAGACTGCACATGCCAGATACAGGGACAGTTCTGTTAAAAATCAAGATCTGTGTGCTGTGCTATAGAAGTATTTGAAAACAGTCAGGAAAAATTAATTTCAGTTACACGAACCCCACCTTTCCTCCTGGATTGGCCCTGCTGAGGAGCACATCCCAGTTTAGTTTATTTTTACTCCTGGCTGGAACCTGACACAGCCACGTGGCATCCCTCACCCTTATGTAACCCAAGGCAGGTGATGTCTTTTGATCCTTCTACCCTCTGATAGCAGGCTAGTGTGGAAACTTGGAAGAGCTACTTTCGGCAATATTCACCTAAGGAAATTGTTTCAGACTTTCTTGGTCGAAACAAATGTTCCTTCCAGCTCCATTAATTTTACATCACGGGTCCATTGCTTATCAGGGTGCCACTGCAGTATAGTGTGTTTATTTGCACAATTTTGAGCATTCTTTCTGTGGCAGCCAGGAAGAGACAACTCTGTAACACCAGGCTAAAGCAGGAAGGTGTCAACTGCTCCAGAATCCTATACACTTAAAAGTACTGGAAAATGAAGGCCCTGGTGCTGGATTTCATAAGTTCACAAACAGAATTATAAAGCAAATACTTCTGGGTTAGTCCCAGCAGTTGCAACACTGGG
>NW_008236487.1:2210649-2221252 GCF_000691975.1 Corvus brachyrhynchos | reverse complement strand
TTTTTGAGGAGAGAGTGGTTTCAAGCATGAGGAGTTTTTCATATTTGGCTTCTGCTTTGGAGCTATTAAAGCTGCCCAAGCTTTTTGTGATGCCCAGGACCCTGTCCATACCAGGGAGTAAGAAAAATTCAGGTCATAGTACTGAACACTGGCCTGTGATCTCCTGTGCTGATTGATAATTAGCACAGTCTCTGGCACAGTTTTGGCTTAGGCCAGTTAATGTTTTTCCAGACAATGCTTAGGCACCATGCAGAAAACAATTTATTGTCAAGGATGGTTTCCAGTGAGCAGCTCACTGACCGCTGCCAGGCTTTGGAGAGGGAAGGAGGATTGAGATGCCCAGCTATGAAGCAGGCCTGGCTTGAAGGGCAAGAGGATGGTCCTCACTCATTTTAGTTTTGTTATACTGCATTTAGAGATAACCAAAGTCAGTATCAGATTTGACCAGTTAATTTTTTTTTTTTAATTACATTCTGTAACTACTAACCCGGCAAAATCATTCTGTGACCTGAGAATGAAATGTATCCTCCCCAAAAACTAAATTTTCAGTCACAATATGTGAGCAGCAGCGTCTCTGGAGCAGTGTTTTTTTCAGAAATTGACATATATTTGTGTTTAAGAAACATAACTGAAGACATTTTTTTCAGAAGCAGCTAGAAGCTCAGAAGTCATCACTGCCCCAGCTAGTCATCCCCAGAAGTTCAAATGAACATGAAAGCTCAATTTAAATCTTTCATTCAATGAAATAAATTATTTCTGTTGACTACTCATTTCTAAGCTGCTGACTCTGCAATTGCATGTGCTCTCAAGTGTACTTGCACAACCCTGTTTTTCTCAACTGAGTTGTGCAAAAGTCTCTGAGTTATTTGAGTGACAATGGGGCTTCATAAGTCAGCGTGTTGCAATCTGGAGGACTACTCAGGAGACCCTGAAGGCATCTTTGGGCTTAGAGAATTCAATTAATGCTGACTTTCCACAGAGCAGGCTCCTGCCTTTTCTTTGAAATCCCAGTGTGAATCTGTGAGGCTGGCAGCAAGAAAAAGAAGAGGTTTTATTCTTTTCAAACACAGCAATGAGGCCAGCTGGCTTTTAAAAAGAGTATCTTTTAAAGCAAAACTACAATTACAAGTTAAGCAATACTTTACACCTAAAGAGCTGCTTTGCTCAGTTCTTCAGATCTGTAGAGGAATTAGGTGTGTTTTTTTCACAGACAGAACAAGTGAATGCTGCCTTAGGAAGTTAATATTGTAAAGTTTCATACAGGACTATAGCTGAAGAGGTTTTAGACTGAGTTTTCAGCTGCGCTCATTTGAAACCGTATCTCAACCCCGCTTTTTGAGCCGTTTCATCTTCTCCTACCCCAGCAGTAATTTGGAAATATTCTGCTGAAGAGAGAAGACCGTGAAAAAGAGGTTTCTGATTTTGCATAGTAAACAGCAATAAAATAGATGCCAGACTTTTAGTAGGGAAGAGAGTGGGCCTTCTTCAGCGTAGCAGTAAACTGGTCTTTACATGATATTTTAATTTGGAGCCTTACCCAAACTCATGTTTCACATCCTACCACCAATGTACCAGGACAGGACTAACAAAGAAACAGTAGAAAGGACCAGATCCTTTGTGAAACTAAACCTGGGACAGCTTCAAATCTTAAAAAAACCAACTAATACCTGGCTCCAGTATTTACTGCACAAAGGCAGACTTTAGTCTTCCAGCTGTTCCACAAACACGCTCACTTCCCCAGGTCTGGGAAGCCTGTGGAAGTATCTTGCCTGCGAGGTGAGCTGGCAGAAAGTAACACAGTTCTTCCTCTGCACCAAAATTAGACTCAGTGCTAGAGATATATTGGAGTACAAGGTGAAATAGATTTTTTCACATTCTAAGAGGTTTTGAGCGATTTCTACAAATTTATAACAAACCCCCAACACTTAAAAACAAAGGGCATTTTTTCACTTGCTTAAACACATACATACATAAAAGGATTCATGGACTCCAGAAACACACCTGCTTACCCTGTATAGCTATGGACAGTATAGCCCTTGGGGCTAAATTAATTTAAAACAGACACAAAGGTAAATAACTTTTTTTGGTTTATTTCTAAAAAGAATTATCTCTCATGCAAATGAACTGGTATTGAGAAAATGTGGTCACAACAGAAAATACCAAACAGCTAAGACTCCACATTAAGACATTAAGTTTGTCTTATAATTCCACTATTTAGGGACTCTCTGAAGAAAACTTAATGCTGTAATGCTTCAGGAAGATTTTCTGCGCTCCTCTGCCATCTTCTTACGTGGTAAATGGTGTGTGAGATCAGGGTTCTGCGGCAAAACCTACCAATAACAACAGCAGATCCCCCTGCCTTCCCTCCCCCACAGCCCTCCCCATCCCTGTGTGGCCGGGGTTCCCACATCCCCCTTACCATGGTGTCTCCAGAGGTGTTTGCTTCCCTTTGGGATCACTGGTGGCAGGTCTGTGCCGGAGCCTGGCTCTGGGCTGCAGGGCGGGAGGCACCCTGGGCCCGGCACGCGGCACCTGCTGCTGCGCTTCAGTGTCACAGCGCGGAGGGGAGAGGTCAGCCCGCTGCCTCCTGCCCTCCAGCACCCTCCTGTGCAAATCCTCCCCCACAGGCAGGGCTCACACACACCCCAGCTTTCAAACTCAGTGCAGCCAGGGTTGGCACGCTTATTGACTTGGAGCGCAGCCATGTAACACATCGTACGCTGTGCTTTCTAACACCTCAGGATTTTACGTCACCTGCAAGACACACACCATCCCAGTTCCCTGCTCTGCCAATATGTACTTCTGTAGATGAAAATCGCTCCTGAATTCCAGTACAGAAGGCATAAGAGAGCAAACAAATGGAAAGGAGAAGGATAGAAGAAAAACAAAAATAGAGATCTGGAAACTAAACATATATATTACCATCCTTAAGCTTGCTCTACCGTCACTTTTAAATGATCTCCTGGCTTCTCTATTAACATTTCAATTTACTTCTATTTCTTCTCTTTCCATGTGTAGTTATCCAGGCTGTCAGCAGTATGGGACAGCTTTCAGTACAGCCTTCTCTGTCCAAACACAGAAAGAAATCTGATTCCTATTGCAGTGTTTATTGCAGGACAGAGCTGGAGGCATCACCCCAACATTCTGACGCCAGATTAGTGCAGTTGCCTCCACCACTTTGCTCCTTCTGCCCTAGTTCAGCACTGGAAAGCAGCAGCTTCTCTCAGTACAGAAATCCTCGTGTCTGCAACCCCTAGGTAACAAAGAGGAAGGCACACTTAATTGCTTGAATCTGAGTGTTATGTTTCCCCAGACTTTATAAATGTACTGTTTATGATGATGTTTAATGAGTGACATTTAAATAGACAATTCCTAAAATGTAGGTTAGTCTACTTTGACATGATGATATTAACAGATTGTTCTGCCACTCTTGGCAACCAGCATATAAGTATCTTCTTTAACACCTACATTTTAACAGTAAGAAGTAGTTCATACTAGTTTTTATAAACTCAACTTTGGTATAGTCTTAATTTTGCTGTTCTTTACATAAACCTGCAAATCATTACTCTTTGATTTTGGCTGGGAAAAGCTACAGAACTTTCTGGAGCCATAATTATTTTTTTACAAAGAACTTCCATTATAATTTCCATCTGCTGCTTTGCTTAAGCTGAATCTGAGTTCTCCACAAAACCATCAGATTTTTGCTTTGAGACTAAGGAACAGGTTGCTCTAGTGTTCTTCTTCCACTGGAAGTGGTAACATTCCAGACAAGCTCTGGTGCTCTGGACAATCTGAAATGTTAATGCTCACAGCTTCAGAGAATCAAGAAAAAGTCTCACAGCAAATACTTTGAGCAGGCCACCACCCGAAACCTCTTAGGCACACTTTGAGTCAACGTGTCTGATCTAGCAGCTACAAAATCTAGAAGAGGTCTGTGAATTACTAAATTATTTGCAACTTAGTCCTTTGTGGCATTTTCTCCGCTCTCTCCTAGCCAGTGGGAGTCCACAGAGACATGAGGCAGACACGGCCTGGACCTGGATTCTTGGAAAATAAGTAATCTTGATGGATGCTGGCATTCAACCTCTGTGGGCAGATGGTGAGATGCCATACAAAACCTAGAGCCTTTTTCTCTAATTAAAGATAGACACACCTCTGGAAATGGCATTTTTGAATAATCTAGAAGTACTGTTGAACTGGTTTAACCCCAGCTGGCAACTAAGCACTGAATCAGAAGAGAGAACCATAGGTTGAGATATAGTTTAACACACAAAGCAAAACAAGCAAGGCAAACCAAGGAGTTGATTCACCACTTCCCCTGGGCAGGCAGGTGTTCAGCCATAACCAGGACAGCAGGGCTCCATCACTGGCTCGGGAAGACAAACACCATCACTCTGAATGTCTTCCCCTTTCTCCTTCTTTGCCCCAGCTCGACATGCTGGGCATAAATGCTGGAGATTGAAACACATCAAGAGGCAAATGAAGGACAGTCAACTGCTTTTTCTCCTCTACTGGATGTACATCACCCCCTCCTCCCTCCAGGCTGGTTACCTAAGTGACTCACCAAAAGTGTCAGTCGTGGATCATTTTAGAACAGTAATGTGCCATCTCACAAAACAGTGCACTCTTAGTAAGCTCTTTGGTGGTCACACAAAATCCTCTTTTCCTTTTAATTTGGGAAGTGCAAGTCTCTGCATTTCCCACACATTGTAATACCTTCCTCAGTAAGTGAATGAAGGTTTAAACACTTTCCTTGTGCTCCCTGTTTAACTGTTTCCTGTTAGTCTGTCGCCACCTGCTGAGAGAACCAGCAGCATCTCATTTCAGGATTCCTGACATTCCCAAGGCTAGTAATTAAGTGCCTTTATAAATAACACTGCTATGTTGATAAAATACTGGTTTTCGGGCATTATCCCTGAAACAGAGAACTGTGCTATGTATTTTTACTTTTTATTTGTAGAGTTCTCTCCCCTAATACAGCAAGGTCTGTGCTATGTATTTTTACTTTTTATTTGTAGAGTTCTCTGCCCTAATACAGCAAGGTCAGAACTGTAGTTAGTTCTAATATAAAGATACATTCATCTAATAATAATGAATCCCAGGTACTTTATTCTTGGTTGTATTGGTCTTTGACATCCCAAAATGCAGATTTACACTCTACCAATGTCATCACTTGATTAGATCTCGTCAGATTCACAGAATGAAGACATTCTCTACTTAATTCAAATATGCTGAAACAATGAAACAATGTGAAACAATTCTGGAAAACTTTGATATACTTTGTAGTATATCAATACATTAAATATAATTTTCTTCATATACTCAATCACAGTACAAACAAGCAATTCTACAAAGAGGTAAATCAGTAGTCACTTTATTATAAAAGTTAGATACTGCAGTTTTAGTATTAATTGCAAAAAACCCTGATAGCTTATTTCTGCCTTCTTGTTCTCTCATGATGAATTAAAACCAATATAAATTCTAAATCAGTAGTACTCCAATAAAGTCAAGGTTACCAACCTACACTTAAAATAAAGTTGAATGTTAAAAGTTAAAACAACATTTAACAGTATTTTAAAAGCTATGTGTGGCCTGCTGAAGCCACTGGTCCAAACCAACCTCCACAACAGCATCTCTGCCATCTAACTAAAAGTGATGCCAGAAGACTACAGCAAAAAGTGTTCATTACTAACAGTCACTTTGATAAGAATTTGGCCTGACTTCAGAGTGAAGTTTCCCATTTTATTAACTGGCTTACAAAGGAGTTAACCTGAGGCCTTCCAAAGCAGGGGGGCAGAAGACTCATCCTGGTCATTTCTTGGAAGAGCTCAACTCCACACAGAGCTTGTGCTTCATTCTACCTGATTTCACATCAAGTGTTGTTCGCAGAGTTGTAACTACACTTACAGCTGGATGACAGGAACCATTCAGCAATATCAAAGGCTGCTCTTCCCTGTGTGTGCAGAGTATGTAAGAAATTACTTTTTTATATGGTGAAGCACTATGTGCTACTTAACCTGGTATACAGTCCTGGCAGAGACAAAAACTTTGGGGAGGGATATGGGATTGGTTTGGGTTTTATTCTTGAGACAACTAGGCAAGGTCATTACTGCACTCATGAATAACCTGCCCAAGTTTGTCTGACAGTAATGCTGGAGTGTTTCTCTTTTTGGGATAATTTAAGATGAAACTATTTTTAGCAGTGAAGGTGAGACTGTTTTCAAAGTGTCTCTGTAGGCAGCAAAGCAACAGATCACACACAGTCTGAGGGTACCAACAGGCCATCTATGTGAAGAAAACAGGAACAGCCACTACCTTGGAGTATGGTTATTGCTAGAGACAAAGGGCACTACTGTTGTAAGACACCACACTGAGGTCTACACTGGTTACTTTTCATGGGTTTGGTGTGGTCCCACCAAAAAGGCTGCTCTGATAACATTTTGTAGTTTGGGCTGACATCAGTGAGCCTACACCCTTTTGGCACCGGTGCTGGGATGACAGGCTACTTGTCCCCAGCCTCTCTAACCTGTCCCCTCCAGCACACAACAGTTTGAAAGCAGTGTTTTGTTAGGTCAGTGCTCCCTCCTTGGAATGTACCTTTTGTCAAGTGATGATAGACGGGTGAATGGATGGAGAAGAAATTCATGTTCTACCCCAAACATCCAATTTCTGCCCCAAGTGGTCAGAAATGGAGTTGGTCTGGTGACAGACCTGCAGATGTACAATTTTCTTGCCACTGATCTGGGGAAGGTCTTGTGACCTTCTTTTCTATAAAAATAAACTTTTGTTCTGAATGACAGAGCATTGCTAAATGACTCCATCCAACCCAAGACTTTGGATACTGGGGACTTGAGGAGCAATTCTGGATATACAGAGAGACTTTTTGACATCTACATAAACAAAGCAAGAGGAAGGGAAAGTAAAACAAAGCAACAACTTCAGTTGTTCAACTAGACCATAACATAGAATATAATTTAAAAAAATAAATCTATTTCCTGACCACCACCACCACATGCTGCTAAGAATGACTGTGCATCAGGCAAGCACAAAGTGCTGTAATTTGCATTTAAGAAGAGTGGATACAGCACAACAATCTCTGTGGCCCACCCACCTCATCTTTCCAGCTTAAATATGACTAAAATCCAGTGTGCCTGTACAAAGAGGCATCAGTCACAAGAGAAACTATGGCTTTCAAAATGCAATAGGCTTTACTTTCTCCAGTGTTTTTCTTCCATGTGCTTGTCCTAAATCCCATGCTGCAAGAGCTGAGCTTTTCAGATGTCTTCAGGCAAAACAGAATATTCCCCTAAACACTGGTACTCTATTGCCTGCTACAGTCATGCCTCCAGGAACACTGCTGCACTTGTTCAGAGAACTGCCCAGCATTTGCAAGGACGAGAACTTCTTCCATAGTTCATAACTGGCTACACAACCCCCACTCAAGAGACACATCCAAAGCAAAAGTGCTTGAAAAGGAGGATTCTCATTCACTTGTAGATATGGAAGGAGTGGCTTTACCCTAATGTTGGACAGAACCAAGCAAAATGTCAGGAATACTCGCTGTGGTTTCAAAATTCGTACACCACCATTCCCTGTCTGAAGAAATTCCCAGAGTCCATAGGTGGTCATCTCAGATTTCAACAGTCCCTGAAGAGCCTGGTAACATCCCGAAGACAAGGTGACACTTTGAGTGATGGAAGACATTTAGTCTCGAATTGGAGGCCTATGGATTGGAGAAAGCACAGCTGCCCAAGCCTGGCGGAAGAGCTGGACCAGTTTGTAAATGAATGGCAGTGATGTGGGAGAAGCTGCAAAGCAGAATAAAAAGCAAAAGAGCTTGCATTATAAAAGGTAAAACTAGCATACACTAAACATATTAAGAACTACTCCCAGCTACAGTTAATAACAACCTAATTCTCTTCCTTCCTTCAGTTCAGTTCTTGGATCTTTACTCTGGGTACTGCTCCCTAGCAAGCTGCCTTCACTCTTTTCCAATGGATTATTTGTAGAATAACTGTGGAGCACCTGTCACGCAGCAGAAGGGGAAACATCCAACCCCATCACATCCCAGCTGCCACCTCTGTGTCACAAGACCAGCCCATTCCTCAGGGACAGCAGCAGCCATCAGCAGTGAAACTCCAGCACAAGATGATCAAATGCATGGCACAGTGCTGCCCCCGGGAACTCTACTTTCCTGATGGCACAGCCTCTTGGGCAATCACTCATCCAGGGGACATCACCTCGTGCCACCACCAGCTGACTGAGGAAAAGGCTGAGTCTAGGACAGCTCTGCCTGCCTCTCACAGTCTGTGCCTTGTCTGCTGGAAGGAGTTTTCAGAAAACTGGCATTTGTGGAGCTTCATCTTTCTACATGGACTGCAACTGGACACACTAAGTTTCTAGTCACCCAGTTTTTGTGTTTCCCTGAGACATTTATACAGACCAAATTTATTAAAAGCAACTCATTTCTTCTCCATAACCATAATGAAATTTTAGAAATTGGCAATCTTATTCCTGTACCTGGGTCTAATCTCACCACCACCAGGTACAGCAAAAAAGTGGCCAAGAGCATCTTCTTGTAAGGAAGTAAATAGAAGTGGTTTGACATGGACCTCAGGGCTCTACGTAGCAACGTCAACATGGTCAGGAGCTTTTGGGACAGCGCTCCTGGAAAACAAGAACAGAAAAGCTGTTAGGGCAAAGTAAAGTTTAAAAAGTACTCACATATATATATAGACAATAAGAAACTAAGATACTAGAAGTCTGATTGCATGAGAGTTGGGTTGGGTTTGGGTTTTTATGTAACAGGGAACAGAGAAACGGTACAATTTTGTAATACAATTCATTATACTTCTTTTTTAGGCATCTACTTTAATACATTATGATCTTATACCACAGTAGTGCCAGCTTCTCTCCTGGGAGAAAACATCAAGTGATTTACAGTTCTGGAGAAGCAGAACTTTAAATGCTGACTTGGACTCAACTGTAAATGGAAATGGAGCAAACTGTGTTCAGAGCCAATAAAACATACCCTTAGAGGATTGCCAGGTAGTCTTAGTTTTCCTTTTTCACCTTAAAAAAAGCCCCCAAAACCTCCACAGTGCTTTTAATCCTGGATATTAATTGTCATCTCCTGATGCTGGCAGAGACTAAGTATACTTTGCCATTCTCAGCAAAGGTATCACTAAGTCTTCTATTTCCTGCTGTGGTACACAATGGGACTTCCTCACAGCCGGTTTGTCAGGGCAACGTTCTTAACACATAGTTAATACTTGCGACCCTTCGCCAGTAAGGGACCAACTTGAATTGAAACTGTAAAAAAGGAGCACAAACAACAGAGGGAAAGCCCACCCAGAACAGTTTCTGTCACTGGGTCCTGCTGCTCCTCAGCAGCCGAGCGCGTCTCCTCCTGCCGAGTCCACTGGCAGCGGCTGTCGCAAATGGTGCCGAGGAAGGCCAGCTGCTGCTCGCTGTCAAACACGTCACAGCCTCGCACCAGCTCCTCCGCGCCCTCGAAGCGGCCCAGCGGCAGCAGCACGTGCACCAGGTAGAGCTCCAGCACGGACCCGAACTCGGGGAGGCTCTGGTTGGCGTGGTCTCTCAGCCAGCTGCTGCCCACTTCCAGCATCACCTGCGGCTCTCTCACTTTGCTGTACAACAGGATACTGAAATACAAGGGAGAGGTGTGAGAAAACCCTAAGTCTTTGTCAAAGCTGACATCACGGACAGCTACTGCTCCCAAGCAGCTGTCATGAAGGTATGAACGAGGGTCTACATCAAAGCAGAGAGAATTCTGAGGCAGACAACAGGTGCAGCTATTGGTGCTACTCTCTCAGCATCACCCGTTTTGTACTTGATCACCATGAAGCAATCTTGCAGACAGGCTCCAGCACACACAGGTCAAGTACAGGCCTGTCCCAGATGTCACTTACCCCAAGCAAAGTGAAAACATCACATAATACGCAAGCCTGGCCTGCTGTTAAACCTAACGCAAGCCCTGTGTGTACATCTGACAGCAACAGACAGGAACTCACCACAGCTCCAGAACTTTTGGAGGCAGATGTTCAGGGACATGGTAATACTGTAGGACCCAAGACAGAACGTCTCTCCACCGGTTCATCTCGGCCAGCGCCTGAATCCCCACAACACAAAGGGAGCATTTCACTTCTGCAAAACTGGTAAGGAACAGACACCTAAGTAAGAGCTTCTTACAACCACATTTCCCCTCACATCCCTTCCAGTGAGCTTCAGTGCAGCCCAGGTACTCCACAGGTCTCTGGCACCTGCTTTCCCTCCTTTCCCTCTACTTGGCCCCTATAAAAAGGCCAATTCGACCTCCGAGGATATGCCCTGTGACTGTATCTCTGAGAGAACGAAGGGAAGGCTCCTGGGCACACCTCACTTCCCTCAAACACGCACAGATCCCTTCATATGAAACCTGTTAATATCCACAGGGCCAAAAGAAACCCCAAAAAGGGGCAAGCATGGCCTGAAGTTCGAAGCCGGCCCCGCGCTGATGCGACACCGAGCAGCTTCCCAGCGCCACCCCGTCCCCTCCGCACTCCCGGCACCGCTCGCACCTCTCGTGGCCGGGGCCGGGGCC
>NW_008236487.1:2186991-2210401 GCF_000691975.1 Corvus brachyrhynchos | reverse complement strand
CCGGGGCGTGTAGCCCCGGCGGCGGGGGGGATAGCCGGCTGCCGGGGCTGGCGGAGGGCAACGGGGACGGCTGGGGGCTGGAGCATCTCTTACGAGGAAAGGCTGAGGGAGCTGGGTCACTTCAGCCTTGAGAAGATACCGCTGAGAGGGAACCTCATTAATGTGTGTAAATACCTAAAGCGAGGTGCTAAGAAGATACAGCCAGGCTCTGCTCGGTGGTACCAAGCAATAGGACAAGAGGCAACGGGCAGAAACTGATGCACGAGACGTTCCACCCGGACAGGAGGAAAAACTTCTTTCCTGTGCGGTGACCATGCACTGAAACAGATTGCCCAGAGAAGGTGTGGAGTCTCCCTTTATGGAGATACTCCAGATCGCCTGGATGCAGTCCTGTGCCGTGTGCTCTGCAATGACCCTGCTCGAGCAGGGAGGTGGGACCAGGACCCACTGTGGTCCCAGGACCCGCTGTGGTCCCTTCCGACCTAACCCTGCTGTGCTCTGTGACTCTGCGGGGATTAGCGGTGGAAAGCGGGGTCTCGGGGGGCGCTCCGAGAGGCTGCGGCCGCAGCTCTGGGACCGCAGCTGTGTCGGCTGTGCCGGGACCCCGATCGGTGCCCGTCCCTGCCCAGACGCCCTTCCTTCAGCTTCTCCCTCGTGTGGCTGCCGAGCGAAAGGGGCCGAGCCGGCGCTGCCCGCCCTGGCTGTTCTCCCCGCGGCCGCCGGGCGTCAGCCCAGCCCCGAGTGTGTCCCAGCCGAGCCGGCGGCTCTCCTCACCCCGGCCGGGAGCCGGGAGAAGGGGCTCGGCGCGGTGCTAAAGGGAGAGCGCTCCCCGCCGCTCCCGAAGCACCGCCCGCGCGGTGAAGGATGCTCTCCGCTGCCGGCCGCCTCTTCCTCCGGGCACCTCTCCTCAGGCACCCCGCGCCCTCAGTTTTAAGCACATTACGCTGTCAATGGAGTTCGGGCGTAGTAACAGTGTCTCCGGCAGTACCCGGCAGGCAGCGGTTCACATTCTCCTTCAGTTGTTATTTAAAAACAACAGGGTGTCGTGGTTACAAGGTAATTACGGCAGTCAGTGCAAACGGTCTTCAAAAATGGATCTCTACAGGAGAGACAGGATTGATTTATCTTGTGACATTTTTTTAACAATTGACACATTTATCTGTCCCCCTATTATAATTTTTTAATTAAAAAGTCAAATGGACTAATACAAAACCTGGTAAAGGGTGAAACACATCTTTTAAAGGGGATTTTCTATGCCATTTCAGTGTGGCGAATATGATTAAAAACTTGATCATAGCTCTCTTTTTCTAGGTAACTCTTTCCAGGAGGCAGCACCATGTACCTGCCCCTCACGGCAGCAGCAGGAGCACTCTGCAGTAGCAGCTTTTACACCGTGGTGCATCCAAGGGATTGGCACACTGCCCTTAAATGTGGAAGAGGTTTCTGAAGGATTCGGGCTGGCTAAGGGGAAACCACTGCACAGAAACATTGTGAAAGGAAAGGCCCAGCAGCAAGCAAGCAACGGCAGAGGTAAAGGCATTTCAGCCTTCTGTTTCGGTTGCTTGGCGCTTGCAATTTGGAAAACAACATTCCTTTTTGGGAACTACAAGTCCCAAAGTGCACTGTGGGAAGAACGTGCCTCGTACCAGCTAGTGCCCAGCACAATTCCCAAATATGGATAAGGAATCAATTTTGAAAAAGACTCACACTGGCTGGATGCTCCTCACTGAGACTCAGAAAAGGAGTGAGACAGCACAAAAACAAGGTAGGTTTGCGTTATGCAAAGATGCTGTTCAAAGATTTCCTTCATGGGGAGCAGCCAATAATGTTCTGTCCCTTAGAAGGGCAGCCCAGCGCTGCTCTGGTGATGTCTGGATTAGGTGCTGTGGTCGTGGAGGCAGCTTTTGGAACAGGGCTGGTGTTTCAGGTGGGGGAGTGAGCAGCAGGAGCAGCCGTGCTGCGGAGTGGGTCAGATCCTGTTTCCCTGCGGATGTTCCTTACGAATAAAGACCTATGGAAAGATAGCGAGCTGCAACATTGATGCAATGGTGTTAGAGGCCGAGAAGGGTCAGGGAGAGGCAGGAGTTGCTCTGAACAGCAGCTCTGTATGAGTTGCAGTGTGTGGTTGTGTAAGAAGCCAAGATGGACAAGCAGCCTTGTAATAACAATAATTACAGGTTAAATTAATTTCTCCGTAAGGCATGGTAGAATGTTTTTGTACTTCACCCCTCCTCCTAGAGGGGACAGTGTGGTGCCTTGAAGGCCAAACCTCTTGCAGCTCTCTTCTGACCTGCAAATAACACTCAGTAACAGGATTGTTTAACTTCAGGCCAGGAACAATTACCTATTTCACTGGCAATTTGTTAACAAGCAAAATGAAATCATTCTGAAATATAATCATCTTAGTGGAGATGAGAGATGCTTGAGCTCCGTTCTCGGGTGCGCGTGAAGCCTCGGCGGCTGACCTGGTCACAGGCAGCGCCAGCTTCTCTCTGCTTCTCTCCCTGGCACTCAGGCAGGCTCCTCATGCAGCTCAGATGCTGTGTGTGGACACTCTTCTGCTGGGTGACGTCAAGTGCAGCTGGTCAGCTGCAGCCGTCATCCCAGCACCCTCCTCCTGCTATGTAGGGTCATGGAGCAGCGCAGTGGGCACGGCACAGTGCTGCAAATGTAGGAGGTGCAGTCCAGCCCGAGGCTGTTTGGGGTGCTGAACCCAACTGTCTCATGGGTATTTGTTGCCAAAAAAGAATGATGCTGTTTTTCCATCTTTCCTTGAGTGTGAGCAGCTTAAATGGTCTTAAAGCTGGAAGGGTCCCTCTGGTGCTTGAACCAGCTCGCACAGCAGGGCAATCTATACTGCTACAAGCACTGGAGGAGCACAAGCACTGTGTTTGCCTGTGCTCCTGGATGTCAATTTCTAGTAACCAGAAAAGCCAAACAAACTCGCTGTCAGTGACAGGTAGTACGAGGGAGTATCACAGTGGGTTTTGTGTCCTGGGTGGGATGTCCATGCCCAGCCTGTTGCTTTTTATACGGAATTAAGGAGTTTTTTTCAGTCATCCTGGTTTTGTACAGGAGAAGAAAAATGAGTTTCTTTGGGGCCTTGTTTGTGTGTGCATCATCTGTGGATTTACTGGTTCCCCTCCTCCCTCTCCTGCCAGGCAGTTTGAGGAGAGTTTAGAGTTACAGGCACCTGTGACAAGGCCTCCTGAGGTAAATCGCCTCAACTATTAATCCAGATCTGACCGGCACACGGTCACAGGGCCAGAGGGCTGGCAATCAGTCTTTTTCTGTTGTCTCTTCTGTGTCAGTAGGCTGTTAATAGGAGATTAGCAGCATTAGGGAGACTTTGAGCTAGAAATGGTGAGGCCCTATGATTTGATTTCAAGAGAAAGAAACCCTCCTACACTCGTGTAAAAACAAACAGAAGAGCTGGAAATTATAAACGGCATTATAAACACAACTGAGGAAAGCATAGTTTTTAGGAAAGATGTGGAGCTCTGTAGTACTTCATAGCTTATCAGAAACACTTTAACAAAGCAATGAGGTGCATGCAGACCTCAGGTCCCAGCGTGCAGCACTCTGTTCTTATCACCACATGCTTTTGTTTGACTCTGGCGAGACCGTGCTGGAATCTGTAATTCGCTTGTAATTTCCATCAGCAGTAAATCCCTATTAAATATGAAGCTGGCTGGCTGCAGATCCCTTCAATTAGCCCGGATTCAGGGCTTCCCTAGCTCCTGGCAGGTGGTCTGCAGAGCCCGGGGCTGGGTGAAGGTGAACACTCTCCGGCTGTGCTTTGAACAGATGGCCCATGGTGATGCTTTCTTATCTCACCGAGCATGGTGGCACAGCATCAAGCCTATTTTTTGTTTCAAAAATAGACCTGGTTAGAGGAGATTCACCTGATTTTGAGCCCACCTGCTGATGTTCCTAGTCATTGTATTTAAAAGCACTCGTGTCTGATTTTGTCTATAGCCAAACCTATGTAAACAACAGGTAAGGATGATACAAGGCAGAAAAGACAACTACAGGAGCAGTCACAGCCACAGGCCAACTCGGGGGTATCACATAACCTAAAAGAGCAAATCTCTGTCTCAACCTTCATCACAAAAGCACAAACAATGCGTAAGGTGTAAACACTGGAAAATGGGAAACTGGAAACACGGGGTTGTGTTCATAACTTGTCAAAACTTGAGTTTTACTCAGATAATAACAAAACCTTTCTGAAACAAAGGGCAATTTAAAGTTGATTAAGCCCCCTTCTTTGCTTCATAATCAAACAAAATACTAGCCTTGGCAAGGCAAGTCAAAGAATAGCAGCAGTTACTTTGATTTAATTGTTACTGTTATAATAGTCATAATTAGTGCTGGGTGGGGCATTTCATAGCTGTAAGGTGACCAATTTGGTTAGAGGCCTAAGGCATCTTCTTTTCTTCAGCTAGTTATTATCTGTGAGAAAATACTGAAGTCTGTCATCACTGTGGGTCCATTACATCCTGTTTGCCCAGCACAGGTCTCTTTGCTCATCACTTTAGAGTCACAACCCCTCTAATAGTTAATACCTCTTCTCAAGGCCCAGCCTGCCAAAATCAACTGTCCTCCATTAGTCTCCACCTTTCCTCTTTTTTCAAAAGCAAGCCTTGTGCCCTTGTGATGGGGAGAAAGGCTTGACAGTGTGAATCCTGGAACTATTTGTACCGCAAGGCAAACGAGGTGATTTGAGAAAATGGTTCCTCTTGTTTTTAACCTAACTTCCTGACATCTCAGTACTTCTTTTCGTGGTGTCTGTCAGTCATCTGTCCCTCATTCTGAATGCACGTTTACAGTGATCTGCGTTAATTATCTCTACAAGCAGGCAATGCACCTTCTGCATCTTGAATTGGAAATTTCAGGATATACTACACAAGTTAACGAACTGTTTAGCATCTCAGTCTGCTGCTCCTGGCTCTTGTCTGGCCAGGTCTTGTGGTGCTCACTAAAGTTGTGATGCGAGGTTGCTTTAGCAAAGCCAGCAGTGCTGCAGAATTGCGTGGTAGCAGTGCTGAGCATCGGGGGAAATCCCCTGGGAAGGGGCTGTTCGCTGCTGCAACCTCGGTGTCTTGTGTTTCATGGAGAGCATCCCCCGCGTGCCCCTCTTGCTGTGATGGGCAGAGCTCCCCTGCTTGCAGTTCGTGCTCGTGAACTCGATACAGTAATTAACAGGTAATTGCTCCTTTATAAAGCTGCATCTGAGCTTTTTTTAGGTAGTCAATGAATGTGCAGCACCTTTCTTTTGGGAGGATTTTGCCCCTCCTTTTGAAGATCTGTGTGATGTTTCAGGGTCTTACTGGTCTGAGAGGTGTGCTTACAGTATGTGTAAGATTAATGTCTCGAGCAGTGTATTGGCCCTCGTTTCCCTGATGACTTGCTGCTCCTTCTCATCTTTCTTGGCAATACCAGGTGCAGACAAAGGTAGGATTAGATGTCTAATTAGTTTATGTAGCCTTAGACATCCGTGGTTGCTTCTTGGCACTGGGAGAAGGGCAGCCCGAGAGGAATCCAGCCCTTGTCTCTCAGTGAGGTTTTTCAGCTTTGAGAGCAGCCTGAGCCCAGGCAGACTCAAAAGGCAGGCCAAAATTTTCTAGACACATTTTTGTTCCAGATGCCTGTTCAAGGAGGAAGTTGAAAACCCAGTCTGTATTACCAAATCTGAAATAATTTCTCATTTAATGTTAGATCCAAAAAGTTTATTTCCAAAAAATGACTCAGTGTAGACAGCCTGAAAGAACTTGCTTGAAACACTGCAGAAAAGCTACTAAGCTGTAATAAATATATTTTGGAACTAGACCGTAGATGGGACAAGTTGTATTTGTATTTTTAGCCTATCAAAGTGCACTTTAGGCTGTAACTCTCCTGTCTCCCACTGCCACCATCCTTCAGCAGCGTAGCCAGGGGAATTCAGGATGGCATTCACATGGTAATTTACTCTCACCGTGGATCAACACTGGCTCATCTGGAGAGCAGTAACACCGTGGCTGCTGCAAGTGCTTGGCAGCCTCTGTGCTGCCAACTCAGTGGCTGCTTTTAAACCACCACTGGGACAGGTTTGGACACAGGTGGCTTTCTGGCTTTGCCCTGAAATGTTGGCAAGATCTTTTCCAGCATTTCCAGTATGAATGACGTGGTGGTGGGGATGAGGGTGTTGAGGAGCAGAGAGAGCAGGGGACAAGCCTTAGGCCAAGGGCGAGTGAGCCCAGGACAGGCAGAGTCCTCCCTGTCTGGGACACAGGCACACCCAGAGGACCTGAGCAGGGTGAGCAGCACCACGTGCCACTAACAGGTTTCATCAGCGATTGCAGACAAGGGAGGTGATGAATTAGGTTCAGAGTCAACCCCCACAGTCCAGTCAGGGGCAGCAGGATGCAGGACTAGCACAGTTCCAGCATCCACCCCAGAGATGGAGACAGGGATGCAGCTTGCACAGCTGCGATGTAGCTCAGGGCAGGGCTGGGTGCCCAGGATGGATCTTAAATGGAGCCTCCCTTCCCGGGATCACTGGGCAGGATGAGCGCCCCCAGCGAGGCTGGCCAGGGTATTTAAGGTCTGTTAGTGCCACTGGTGGGGGAAGCCTGACAGTGACTCCTTAAGCTGCTCCAGGGGTTTCTAAGATGATTAAGAACTACATAATGTAGTCACTATATTAATTAATAGACTTGCACAAGTGTCTTGATTTAGCTAAAAAGTAAGTTTCCTGGTTAGGTACATTTCAAGCATTAAAATTATCCCAAGTAATCTTGGATGTAAGGTTTATTGACTAGAGATCTTTTTTCCTATAAATTTTTTCTCTCTGAACTTCTCTTTTCCTAAAACAGAGAGGATAATGTCATTGTCTTTCCTACCTGACAGAAGGCTTATTAGTTTTGTAATTTCATTTGTATTTATGGAGTGTCCTGATATATCCAAGTGAAAAGAAATGGATGAGTGAGTGGGGAAGAGTACACTGCAGCTGTGTACACCAGCAAAATAAAATCACTGGAGAGCAAAGCAATGGAAATGAGATTCATGTATGAACTCTGACCAGACCTTCAAGGATGGAAAATGAGATGGATTCTGCCAGGGATTTGGAACTTAATTTTTGCTCTCAGGGATAGACAGCAGCTGCCCTTACATTTCTCATGAAGTGTCTTTGTGAGTAAGAGAGCTGCATGCTGGTGTGTCAGCCTGGCACTCAGAGTACATCCAAGTCATGAGGGTGGAGGTCACTGGAAACACAGCAAGGTTAAATGAAATAAGGCCGAGAGGAGGTCATGGTGAATTTGAAAGGGAGAGTGGATGGACAGACGTGACTGATGATAACTCTGGTGATTGGAAACAAAACCTTAAATAACTCAGATTTGTATTCAAGAACACTTGACCATGTCAGGGCTCTACATCCGTCTTTCTGTGTCAAATTAAGCAGCAGTTCACAGCAGTTCACATTTCCAGTGCACTCCGAGCTGCTGGAACAATATGCCTATCCTGAGCTCCCCTTGCAAGGCTGTCTCATTCCAGAAGGTGTGCTCACAAGGAGGAATTCAATCCTAGAAAGATAGTCGGATAATTTTAGGAGATAGAATCACTGCGTACTAAATGCCCAAAGGAGCTGACTCTCTCAGTGGTCTTAGCAGGGAAGCATGCTCGGTAAATCATTACCAAAATTTAGGCTGAGAGCATTAAAACACTTTGTATAAGAAGCACGTCGTTTCTGCCTCGATCTTCCAAGCCACTGTGGTTTATTTTCCTAAGCTTGCTGTGATCAAAGCTGGTTCTCTGGTGTTGCTATTCATGAGGCAAATGAAGATTCAGACCAGTCAGAAATAGGACAATCATGGGACTAAATCTCCAGCGCTGCCCGAATCATAGGGTTAAAAGAGGACTGTGAAGTACTTAATAGGCTGCCTACACAGTGCTCAGCAAGTCAGAGGTTAACAAAGGACCTTATTATTTGAAAAGATAATTGAGGCTGAAAACAAGTCAACCATCCCACAACTAAGCCGGGGAGATCATCAGTTTTTGTGAACAATGGCTGATGATGTTCGGGATTCAGTGAGTTAAGTGGTTAATCCTATACAGAAAGCTGCATCCATAATGCACTTTAAATAGGGGAAATCCACCCAGTTTGACCCCTAGAGAATTGCTTCCTGCTGTTATGCTGATGGATATGTCTATAAATATCATGGAGGCCATCAGCAGATAAAATCTCGCAGAGCTGAAAAGCCTCTCCCTGTTAAATGATACATTGATCTCCATGAAGCAGCAGGAGCCTGGGGTAATGAGCCACTGAGAGCAATCCCCCTGCTCTCCCAGAAGTACTGTAGCCAAAGAGAAGGAAGACCCATACACTGTTTCCATCTTGGTTCGATGGGAAAAAAATCAAACCCCTTATACACCCTTTCTTCCTTCTGTCCAGTCTTCTCCACAAGGCTGCTCCTTACATTTTGTGTGGGTCACGCAGGCAGCAGCTCATCAGCCTTTTGCGGCAGTTTGTTCCAAATCTGTCCTTTGTTTACATCCCGCAGAGAAAGCCTTCAGTCAGGACAGTTTGGGCACAGAGCTGCCTGTGCAGGACACTCCAGCAGGTCTGTGTGCGTTCTCCAGCACAGGTACCAAAGGGTGGCAGACAAACTTCAGCAACCACTTCTGTTCATCCTCACCTTCTTCCCTCGCTTTTGGATTTTAGCAAAAGAGTGCTCACTGTCCTGGTTTGGCGTTTTTTTTAATTATTATTATTTTTTTAATTTATTTTTATTTATAGCTCAAAATCTTAAGGTTTTTAAGCCTATTGTGTTATAATGCAAGGCCTGACTTGTGATCTTCTCCTCCCAGAGGCGTTGGTGCTGCACACCATGGAATATGCACCCACACACAGTGGCATATGGATTTTACCCCTTCGTTTGAGCTCTCTGTACCGCCTGTATGATGTCTCCATGTCTGCATGTGCACGCAGGTCTCAGGGCAAGCTTGCTGCCTTTCTGGTGCTTGAGCTAGCTCTCCTGGGATTTAGAGATGCCAGCCACGAAGGAGTTAACACATGTTAAGTGGTTCTGATTTGTTTTCTGTATGTTTCTTTCTGCACTCTCCATTTATTTCCCTTCCTCCATTCTGTTCTCTCTTTTCTCCCCCAGTGCTGACTTACTGCAAATTCCATCATTTCTCAGCACTGGGGCCTGTGACTGGAAGTTGTGCTGGGCAAACCCCTGGACGTCACTGTGGGATTTACAGGGAGAACCTGCAACTTGTGCTGTTAGCAATCTATTTCCAGAGTTATTAAGGACCAAGACAATAAAGATTAGAAGAAAGCAGGGTTTCACTGTTCCCACAAACCCACAGCTGCACACAATGTGAGCATACAGAAGGAAAGGGGTTTATGAGCTTTCTTTCTGCTCAGAAAGTCCTATGCTTGTCTAGCACTGATCTAGGCAAGGAAGAAAAGAACATTACAGGGGCTTTATTTCTGGACTTGTCCTTTGCTGCTTCAGTGTCTTCGAGAATGAGAGTCTTTTCCTTCAGAGACTCTAGAAGGAGTTAAAATAAACTGGAACATGAGGGAAGGATCATGAGATTCACCAGCTCAGCCTGTCCCATTGGCACTCACGGTTGAGTTCAGTGACTCAAAGAAATGGGCTCTCATTACCTCTGAAGAGCCAATGCACTCAGAGAAAAGGATTCTGCTCCATTTTCAGCAGTATCAACAAAATTGTTTACCGAGTTCCAAAGGGTTATATTTTTGGCCTCCCTGTAGCCTGTTTTGGCCTGTTGAATGTTACTTATGAGTAAGAAGGAAAGAACTCGACTTGATGCTCAGTTATAAAGCAGAATTTGTATGGCTGACAGTTAAAGAAAAACAAAGCAAATGCAGTATTTTGTGTGTTTATCTCACAGGATCTGCAGAGACAATAACTACAGAGACAACCGGTTCCGATTGCAGGGACATGTCCTGGTTTTTAAAGCCATGTCTCAGGTCTCTCAAGGCAACTGCAACTTGAGACACCCAAATTCACCACTTGTACACACCTAACTGTAGATGGCCTGGCCAAAGCCATACAAGACTTGGAGGTGGGTGGGATTTCTGTCACAGACAAGCCTCTGCTTTGCCCTTGGAGGCCACATTGACCATGACTCTGCTGTAATCTGTGCTCAGTCCCTATGGCATCAGGAGAACCCTGCTTAGGCTTCCTAAAGGAAGGATGGGATTGTAGATATTTCCAGGGCTTGTCTGGAAAAACTGGTGTCCTATAGGGAGAAGCTGTACCCACCCTTGTTTTCTGCTGTCATGCTGAGCAAGGGGAGCCTCCATCCTCACCACTGTGCATACCTGGGCAGGGGAGAGGTGCTGTGAGGCTGGGGTCTGGGCCTGTTAGGTAAAAATGCTATTAAAGTGGATAATGGGGTGCAAGGTCTTTGCTTTTATGGGACTCAGGTCCCCTAAAAGTACGTGTGACAATGCCAGAAAAGCTGCATGTTCTTGAAACAGCTACAGGAGGATGGTGGTGCTGACTCCATAACTTGGGCTGGAAAGAGCAGCCATGGTAGGTAGCACTGACCACTGCCTATGAAAGGGAATATGCAAAGGAAAGGGAAGAGCCCAGAAGACAACAACAGTGACATAAATAGTAGCCTAATTAACAATTCGTGCCAAGGATTTATACAGGGCTTTACTTATTTGAAGCACCATGCAAAACATTAGCTGATAGACCTTAATTAATCATTCAGGTAATTAAATGGAAGTGGAATGCAGATGGTTAGAGGAAGTTGGAGTATGAAGGCTTCCTGAAATCATTAAGTGCTTTTGCTCTCTTTGATGGAGGAAGAATTTCTTCCTTTAGGGTTTAAAGGTGCTCACAGTGTGGGTGTTATTACAGTTTTAATAACCACCTGTGTAATTCCCTGGGATGGGAGATTACATGCAGTACAGCCAAGAGTTTTTTGTTTGTTTGAGTAACTTTGGCAGTTTTATGGGCCTAAAAAAAAAGAGAAGTATTCCCAGTTCTGTGTTTCAGGGCACAGAATGATGGCCAGCTTCAGGAATGAATGTTGATCCTTTGACTTCTCAGCAGCAGGATGGGCTGGGAGATGGAGTACCATTACACAATGACCTATTGTTTTAACTTAAGAAGTGAAAGATGAAGATGTGCTGTCATTTGATGTAGAGGAATCACTGAAATGAGTGTGGCAAAACCCACTGAGAGCTAATTTTTTAATGGATTAATTCATTCCCCTACAGTAACAAGATAGGATTCTTTGGCAGAGAATCAGTCAGCTTGATTGCTGGCTGTGGCATATTTAGGTTTGTGTTATCACCCACTGCCCACACTTGTGTAGCATAAACTCCTGAGGGAACTTGTGAAGAGATGGGTTTGCAGTCGTCTGGCCTGAATCACTGCTTTGCTGATGAACCCCTCAAGCTGCTGGAAAAGACCTGTTTTATGCCAGGCCAGTATAACCACAAACCAGGCATGTAGGTCTGATTTCCTGAATTAAAAGACTGATTTACTACGCTGTGTCAGTGGGGTTTTCAATTTACCTGCAACCTGAGAAGTCAGTATCTTAGGGCAGGTACAATGCAAGCAGTTGGTGGTGCAGATAAAGCCAACAACCTCCAAGAAAGGCATGATTCTATGAGTGTTAATTGCTCTGATACCTTTGGTACCCTCCTCCCAATCTGTGTTTCCTTCTGACCTGGGATACTGTCACTGTCAGCAGTGAAAGCTATCACAGTTCTCCTTTTTTCTCTCCCTTTCCCCCTGTCTGGTTCCCCTGGGGACAGAAGATCCTGGCAGCTAGATCTACCCCGGGCTTTTGCCTTTTGTTTTCCTGTACTTTTCTCTTGGCACAATTCAGAAGTTTGCAGTGTTATGCTTCCACAATCACATGCTAAAATATTTGCACAGCTGTCTGATGACAGAAAAGGGGCGAAAGAGAAAATCCACTCTTCCATTATTTGAAAAGTTAAAACAAAACAAAACAAACCCACAAACAAAGTTGAACATGAGTTCATCATGTAAAATCTTCAGTTTTCCCCGCTCTTGTATAACAGAATCCTCAATCACTTTGCCTGGCTTCCCCCATGTGCTTCACCTTCTTCTTGTACACATAAACCCACATTTTCATGCTCCTCTTCAAATGCCTCTGGGTTCAAATGCCCGTGGGACTCCGTTGCCCACCTGTGTGCACTCACTTCAGCCTGTTCCTGGTGTACAGAAATAGGACCAACTCCCACAAGCTATAATCAGGCTTTCTTCAGGCAAATCTCTGACTGAAGTCAGTGGAAGTTTTGGCACAAGGACCGCAAAACTAATTACATTCCTCCCCCAAGTGTGTTTATATATCTATATATATATATCAGATAGTGATGAGAGATCAGAAAATGCTGCCTAGAAAGAAAGTCCATTAATAAATGAGAAGTAGATGTGGGGAAGAACAGTTGATTGGATTATTTATAATGCAGTTATAAAATTGCTGAGTTGCTGAGCTTTCCAGAAACCCATCAGTAACATGCATGACCACAGGAGCAGTTAATAGGAGTATAAACAAGCAGGAGCATGGATCTCCATGAAAATCAGGTGTGAAAATATTGTGAAAAAAAGTCTACCATATCCAGATCATTTAGCACAGAATATATTCTAATGTGGTGATAACTTTCCAATAGCCTTGAAAACTGGTTGTGAGTTAATTTCACCAGAAGTGCACCAGAGAATCTCAAGCAAAAACTGATCAAACGTGGGCCCATATTTTAAAAATAGAAAAACAGCACAGACACTTCCTAACAAGCCTAACTATAGATCAGAGTGAGAAAAAAATTTAAATGTGTGTTAAAAAAACCCCTGGATAGTGATACTAAGAGCAAAATGAACCTTGATGTTTGAAAGAACCAATCTTTTCACATACTGTTTCTGTCAGAATTATCTAATTAATGACTGATGATGCTAGAGCAAATATACTGCATTGGTGCAATGAGTGGAAGACTCAACTTTTCAAATCCTCAGCAGCTAGAAGAAGGGAAAGTGAACAGGCCAACAAGCACTTTTTCAGCTTTGACTTCTATAATTCACGTGCAGGGACTGCACTCCCACTACTAACAGCTCCCTTCCTACGCACATAAACACACACTCCCTGCCTTTATCCTGCTCTGAGACCACACACAGCTCTGTCCAGTTTCTGCCCTTCCCATCAGCCAGCCTCTTCCCTCGGAAGCATGAATGCATCCTCTGAACCGAGGCCTCAGTTAAAGGTGTGTTTCCACCCTGGCCCACCGAGCTCGGGTTAGTTTTTTTCAGATTTTTTTAAGTCCTTCTTGCTGTCCTCAGTCCTGAGCTCCAGACAAAGCCTCCCTTTCTGTGAGGGAACTTCAGAACCAGGAATGTGGTCTGGACATTTATGGACAAAGGAACATTCAACGTTTCTGCTCCCGTTGCCTCCTAATCATCAGGAAGAATGACTGTGCTGTGTCTTTAGCACTCCGGCTCAGTTTCTGAAGCCTGAGTTCTCCTGTGGATGTACATTTAGGGATAGCCCTCTTTTTGTTTGTGGCTGGGCCTGAAGTGTCCAGTCCCAGGGATGCAGTCTCTCTGTACTGGTCTGGATCCAGCAGACAGGATGTCATTTCCAGCCCGTTAGCCTCTGAGACGTTCTGTTTGTGCAATTAGCCTTATGAGGCGACTGATGAGAAATGGGTGCCGTCAATTAGCTGCTGTCATTTTTATACCCGCTTCTGTAAGTAATGGTACAGCAGCCCTCGTGATCCCATTAAACAGCTCTGACTGCAGGAGGAGAAAGCTGCAAATGGAAAAGACTTTTCAGTGCTGCAGGCCAAGCCCAGCCACCTCCTCTCCCCTACATTCCTCTGCTGCTTTCATACTCCCTGAGAGCCCAGCATTAATCCTTCTCGGGATTGTCTTCTTCAGGGGACAGCTTCATTTTCAATGGCTTCATGCTTCACACCCCGAGGCACCAAGTCTTTTCCACTAAGCCAAGTGTAAAAATAGCTGAGGGAAGGGGCGGGGGAGGGAGTGTCAGCAAAACAGATTTATTAAATTATATGTACCAACCAACATTTTCCTATGTAAGACTAAGTGTGCAGCTCAGTTTCAGCTCTTACTGCATTCTCATTTAAGGTCACTGAAGAAACACACATAAAATGCCTGTGATAACTCGAACTTCTGTAAGATGCCTTCATATGTTTAGTAACCTCACATCTGTGTGGAACTGGATGCTCCTTAGTCTGAGTGTAGCTAATTTTGAACAAGCCACTGCACTAAGGCACCACGCAGGGAGGGTGTCTGTGTGTGTGGATGTGTGGGGGTGTGATGCTGTTAAATCCAGCATCTGTAATCAGAAGGCTCCAGGCTCTCTTAGGCTGGGCCTAGATGGACTTTCCTACTTCGCAGAGAGATTCTGCACTGCCAAGCCTAGTGGCGTTGTCATGGCCATCACTGTGTTTGGTGATGCTCTCCAAGTCCCACATTGAAGATTCCTGTAAACATAGGAGAAATGGAAGGTTTTTTCTAAATCAAATTAAATTCTAATCCTCATAGTATGTTGGAGAAAAGCTGGAAAACTCAGTCTGAAGGCAGAGGCAAAGATAAGAAAAGAGATTAGAATTTTTACTGCTTTTAACACTTGAGATTTTTTTTAGCCTGCTCACAGCTTTTATTATCTAGTTCAATTCTTTTTAGCCCTTCTGGCTGATACTGCTGTTCTTACCTAGTCCCATCTCTGATGCTGCAGATTATAGTGGAGCAAAAAGGCACTTAACCCCTTGGCATGATGGGATCTTTAATGTCTGGATTTTGGCACCTGGAGGCCTGTCCCTACCTAGCAAGTTGGGATGAGCCACTGTCACAGATTGCCCAAACAACCTGGGTTGAAAGTGAGGACAGGAAAGTTAGTTAAGAAAGCAAATGTGTGGGTTTTACTTCTCTGTGTTTGTTTTTGTCCACACCACCTACATGCACACAGAGCTGTGTTTGTTACTGGCATCCTGAGAGAGGAAATCCATTACCTTAAAAGAAGCACTTGGCTTTAAGAGAGAATAATAAGGAAAGCAACAAAGAACCATTAGCAACATTTTATAAAGAAGATGAGATAAATAGTCTGTCTCATAAACAAGTGGTATTATTTAACTATCCAAGGAGTTGCTTTCCCAAACAAGGCTGAATTGTTCATTGTCCAGCAAAATAACGCCTGCTTCTGCAGTCTTGGCTGCTTTTCTGACTGCAGCTCAGAGTCTGTAGGTCTCCACTGTGGTGGACTGTCCTGCCTAACATTGCTGCTAATGTTTATGTCAATGTTATAATAAAAATAAGTAGAAAGCAGCGATATTAAGGCTCAGAACTGGCAGCGCCAAAACTTTTCAGTTGAGGGGACAGGAACAAAGGAATTCAGCGGGCCCTGAGCTTCCCCGTAGCTGTAACAGGGCCTCTCAGACACACTTGTGCTCGGTCGTGTTGGCAGAGAAACGCTTGGCAGAGAAATCCCCTCTTGCTGCCTCAACTGCTCATTCACCTGCTCACAAAGACAAGATCATATCGCGCTGTCCCAGCACTTCTTCAAACACTGGTGAGCGTGTGCTCATGGTCAGATATTTACCAAAACAACGTTTCTTTATTCCTCTTTTCACAAGTCATTGTATTTCCCAGGGGAAGCCAGCGTCTCTCTGGGGGTGATGCCAGCTTTCCTATACCACAGAAACGAGATTTAAGATGCTGTAGAGCTCTGTGAGTGGAGTAACCAAGGCGGGAGGGGGGTGTATGGGGGGTGTGAGGGAAATACCTTCTGTATAAAACAGCCTTTTTAAAGAAATGTGTGGATTACCCAGGTCAGAGGAATCCTCGAAGGAGGAGGCAATGCATCCGTTCTGTGCTCCCATTGCCGCTCCCTTAGCAAGCCACAGGGGACCACTGCTCCGTTACTGTGGCAACAGTGACGACTTGGCAGCCAGACCCATCATCACACAGCCTCCTCGAGACTCGGCGAGATGCTTTGGCAAAGACTCACACAAGGAGATTTGCATCCGAGATCCCATTTCTTTTAAATGTTGGCTTTACCTCGCGAGCGTAGAGAAGGAGAATACTGCTGGTAGGAGCCCTCCAAAGAGAAACCCGTGTGGAGGCAGGGCACGAGGAGTGGCCAGGGGGCTCTAATTTAGGTGCCTGCCCCTGCAGAGGCGGGCGAGCTGTGAGCACCTGTCGGGGAGGAGTTGACTCATGTGAGAAGAAGGTCATTCCCGCAGCCTCGCTCTGTGAGTACTGACCCAGCCAGCCTCTCCTACCTTCTGCTGCAAATGTTATTTATTGTTTGTCATTGACTAGTAAATTCTGGGGTTTCTTGTGTCTAAGGGGAGGAATTTTCCTTTGTGCTAGCTCTAGGCTTCATGCAAAATCCATGGATGCACTATGACTGCCTTTTTGTCCTAGGCATGAATTCCTGCAGGAGCTGCAGCCTTGCCTTTAGCAGCAGGTTTCTTGCAGGAAGCTCGATGAGATCTGCAGGGCAGGATCTGCAGTTTGCAGTGAGCACTGCACAATCTGTACCTTAATACCAGGTTTTATGCTCTAGCCAGCTGATATGTTCCTATATCAGCTTTTCCATTTAATTCACGAGTCTTTGTTGTACAAGCTGACTTATTTGTTTTTGTTGAGATTAAGAATTTAAGCAGTAAGTAAATCAAGTGCTTGAACAGGTGCAGAAAGAGTATTTGCCCTGCGTAGGATAGAGTTACAAGCAATTTCATTCTGATGAGACAAACAGATGCTCCAGATAAACTGCTGATAAAAGGACTTATTATACTGGCAAAGATCCACCACGTTCCCCCGTAGCACATGGGTGTCACAGTCAAGCATACAGACAGTAGCCATGGGAGAGATCAATCTAGCACGGCTAACAATAGGCATCTATAAATGTAGTCATGTTACTGAGCAGTGTGATCATCGGGTTTAAATCATGTCCTGAAAAATATTAGTGAAACTTAAGACATCTGTGAAAAGAACACATTGCTTTGTAAAGAAATGCAATGCAAAAACATAAAAAATTATAGGGAATTATAAAGGAAAAGAAATCAAAGGTTGTACACCACAGATCTGAAATCCTGATCAACCTGCAGCCTGCTCACATGAAAGCCAAGGAGATTTTTTTTTTTCTCCAGATGCATTTGGTGCTTGTTCTGTTCCTTAGTCAGACGGCAGCACTGGGGCATCTCTAGCTGTAATCTCATTAAGACTATTAGGCTGTGATTGTGCTTGGGGTCTGTCGCTGGCATGCATTTAGGCAGACAAATGGTCCTCGGGGCTCTCACAGCTGAGAGATGGGGGGACGTTGTTTCTCACGAGGTTTGAAAATCCTCCATCCTCGACTTTGGAAAGGCACTGTTTGCAAGGCAGCTGGGAAGGCAAACAGGGACAGGTCCACTCAGCCCAGGCACACAAGGGCAGCTTGTGAGCAGAGCTTCTGTTCGTGTGATGGGAGTCACGTGTGTGAGGGCCCTGCACAGCAGCAGCACAGCACACTCCCCTCAGCGTGTAAATAGCATAAAGCTGTGCCTGTGCGAGTGTTGGCATGACAGGCTGGGCTACTACAGAGGGAAAACAGAAGTCAGAAATTAATTATGTGTTCCTTTTTCCATCCCCAGAACCAGTCCTGTGTTCTGCTTTGTCCTGCCTGTTACAACTAACACAAGCATAGTAGCTTTTGTTTATTGGCCTCTTTGACCTAAATGAAAAATATTTTGATGATATTTCTGGAGTCAGATACAACTCTTTTCATTCAATTTTAGCCCATTACTCTCCATCACCATTCCAGAGGATGGCATAAATACCTCTTGTTCCTCTTCCTCATCCCTGCATCACTCAAATGTCAGTCGATAGTTCTGTTCCTGGGCAGCAGGGTAGTTCAAGTACTTCTGGACGCCAGCAGATTTGCAGCCCCCTGTGTGACCCCTGCACATGTGGATCTCCTGCACACAAACCCACAGCGGCTGATGTCATTCGCGCATGAGCCTTGGGAAGCAGGCTGCTGAATGAGTGCCAGTGTACCACACAGTTCATAAATATGGAAAAGTAATGGGCCCTATCCCAACAAGCTCGGATTCAGAAACGTTTAGCAGATGTTCTGGCTGTGGGGGAGGAAAACAGGAGATGAATAACTACAATACTGCAATAGCAAATACTTTGTTGATGAAACTGCACAAAAATTAGAATGGCAAACACACCCTTACCAGGACTTTGACCTATCCATAAAACAATATCAACATGTTTTATTAATAGTAGTTCGACGTTCTCAAGATCAATAAAGTGACCTCATTGATTTACTTTTCCCTTTTTATTAATACTTCTCTAAACAGGGATGAATTTGGATTGCACATAGGTAGAGTCTTTTTTATAGCTTGTCAAAGAACAGTCCCAGTAACTCTAGTAAAGCAATAAGCTTCTCAACCAGGACAACACAGCCTTTTGCTAAAGAGAACCTAGCCATTGTTAAAAGTTTGAAGGAAACTTCCAAATCTGTTTGAGATTTGGGGCTGTCAGTTATTTCTAGGCAACACCACAAGGGAGATGCTCTGTCCACTTCATTAAAGGAGTAAAAAGCTGTTGCTTTAACAACAAGCATAGAAAACATAGCTCAGGCTCTCCCTTAATCCAAACTCCAAATAGTAAATGTGCCTTTCAGACCTGAATGTGTGCTACGTGGAGTAAACCAGTCTCAGCTTTACAGGCAGCTCTTGTCAGGAACTTGTATAGCCCAAATTAGATGAAGAACCAAAGAAGTCCCTCAATGATGACCTTGCAGGAGTTGCCATTACATTTCACCAAGGTACATCTGAATCCCTTCCCTCTGGTCCTTCTCGGGGACTGTCTGAGTACAGGAAATGCTGTGCTTGTGATTTTTTGGTTAATGTATTAATTGTAGGCCAGCAGTCTAGTACTTCATCTGAGTATGGTGTTCTTGCATATCTAAATTTTCTTCCTTGACAAGCCCTTGTCTGACTGCTTTGGATGACCTCACACCTCTTTACACACTTGAAGTGTTGTTCCTAAAGCATGAAGTGAAACTCAGCCGGGCTACTCTTCCCAGCCCTTAGCATAATGTACCATTTTGGGCGAGAGTTTTCTGCACTTGTGTAGCCTTTGGTTTGGGTTAATTCTGCTTAAAATGTTACAGTATAGTGAAGTGAAAGTTGTCTGCTTCTCTTTAGCTTCTCGTATGCCCACGGTCCTGAGTCATAGCAGCAAACCCAGCTGCAACTTTATATTTTACTGCTTGGCAAAATCTGTGAGCAGTGAAATTGTCTGCAGTGTGTATGCACAGACCCAGAGCCTCTCTTATTCTTAAAATAGTTCCAAATGCTAAAGTCTATACTGAACACTCAGCAGATTTGCATGTAGCCCCAGAGAAATCTTCCTTATTAGTTCCTATCAGAACACTTATCTTTTCAGTGTGAAGGGTTAGAAACGTTGATCTACGTGATCAAAACTCACTGGCCTGAGAAGCTGGCTTTTCATTTTCCTTTTCGACTGCAGAAGTTTTTACCTACAGTTTCTACTTAGTGAGCCAAGAGAAAGTTTTTTTTCAAGTGAATTAGACTTGTATTTGTTTTCTTGCAAACAAACACCACCAGCAATTCATTTGAAACTCAGCTCCCACCTCAGCACACAACATCGGTCCGGGTTAGGGTGTGCATGTGTGTTCAGAGGTGGTGGAAGGGGTTGAATACATCATTTCATAAATATTACAGCTATTCAAATGCCTATGCAGTGAATAATCACTTGCATCAGGAGAATGCTTAGTGACTTCTGCCTTGCATTTGAACCACAGATTGAATGCTTGTGTTCTTGCTTAGGAAGTCAGTGATCCAGAATTGGACAAGTCTTCCTGCTAACAGTTGCAGAAGAGAGCAAATTTTAAGACCTCTGTAGACTAGACTAGTCCTTCAGTTTCTTCTGAAAACAGTTCTTCTTTTGGAAGTGCTTAGCAGCTCATTCGTACACAGATTACTTTTACATTAAAAAAAAAAGGGTTTAGCTGTCCAAGTAAGTGTGAGCATGAGAAAACAAGGCTATAACTCATCAAGATCCCAATTCAGTTGCTTACAGCAGATGGCAATTCAAATGCAGTGACTTCTAAGAGAAACACTTGTAGACAGGAGAAAAGAGTTCCTGTTAATGGAGAGCATTTCAGGGGCTTCAGTGGCAGTTTGGTTTCATGTTGTGGCCTTGACTTTTACAAATACTGCCACGTATGTGGGAAGCAAAAAACAAACAAAAAAATCCTCTGTCACTGTAAATGTCACACTAAAATGTATAAACAGGAGGGATGATTGCAGGGCACACCAAGTGCTCCTTCCATTCTGCATCATACTGATAAGGCTGCAGCTGGGAACACGCTGTATGCTGTTCCTGCACAGAGAAATTCAGGAAAGACATGGATTAAAGTGAGAGCCTCCAGAGGGGAACACCATGGATCAGCAGAGCCTCACTCAATCTGAACTAGGAGGACAGGTGAGAAAAAATGGAGTTTTAATTCTGGGGAATGTAGTAAGTGACATGAGAAATCTTCATGCATCTAAAAGGCTGTGGCAGGAGCAAGAGGAACAAATGTTTTCTTTGTCTCTATTGGGGAGGATGAGAAGTACATGTAAATTATGGTAAAACAGATGCAGGCTGATCGTTAGGGGAAACTTTCTAAAGGCAAAAAGAGTGAATCATGAGAAGAGAACATCTTTCCTGGATAAGACTGTGGTGCCTACACTGGGGAGGTCTTTAAGAGGTAAAACAGATGGGACAGAGATGCTTTCACAGGGATGGAGTTAGATGACCTCTCAGTGTCCCTTCCAGCGCTGTAATTTGGTGATCACCTCCTCGTTTGAAAATCCACTTGCTGTGTTTTTACTTCCTATTTCCAGATGTAGGGACTGACTGCTCTGGGACAGTATGCTTCCAATGGAATTTGCTGCTCTTGGTTTAAAGTGATTACAAATTCCCACAGGAGCAAGCACCTGGCAAGTCCTGAACTTTGGAAGGTTGTCAAAATAGAATTTAAGATTCCTTGGCTATTTTTACAGTGAAAATAGCTTTGATTTTATAGAGACACCAAAATTTTCTCGAATTTTCTTCTGTAACTTGCCTTCCTTGTTACACTCCTTGTTTGACTGGGAGCAGCACCTGGCCCTTACAAGCATTCAATAATTCCTCTTAGAAACAGAATACATGAAAAAGTCAGGCCTTATTTTTCTATATAGACTTTTGAAAATAGGACACTGTGCCATACTCTGACATTATTTTGAGTGGTAGCAGCTCACCTCCTTTAAAAAGCTCAGTCTGGAACCACAATACTTTTCCCTGGGTTGGTTTGGAACTGCTTCCTCAACAGCTGCTCTGCTTACCAGCGGTCACTTCTGGAGTGCCAACACCCAGTTTTACAGTGCCTGCAGGCACGAATTCACAGGGAATCAATCACTGCCTGGCTGGGGCGAGGTGACTGTTCCCTAGTCCAGTGCAAACCAGCAGTTCTGTAAAATCCTCAGGGGAGATAGAGTGCTGGGCTTGCCTTGCACATCACCAGCCTGGAAAATCAGGCTTCTACTAAGCTGCGATGCAGGATTTCAGCTGTCTTAGCTTGTTTTTATATTGCAAAATAGCCCATTTTGTACTGATGTTGCAGTTTTTGTGAGTGTGCTTTATTAGCCCAAAGTTCTGTACAGTACTGCCTGCCACCCTCCTCCCACTCTGCAGACCACGTGCACGCGGTGACAAGGGACATGCAGAGGCAGTACAGTCCTTTGTTTCTGCTTCAGTTCTACTTGTTTAAACCCTTCCTCTTACAGCGCATTGTGAAAACTTCTCTGGGAACCCGGCAGCATAATGATGCAAATAACCCTGTCATATGACTAAGCCTCTCTGGTGCTGGATTCCAAAATATCGAGCCAAGACATACAAGTCTTGCTGTGGATGCCATAGGCAGCCTCATGCTAGAGTGCAGATGGTTCTTCAGTTCCCTAATGGGAATTGTTTGGGTCCTTATTAGCTCTTTACAAAGATTACTGTTCAGCTTGCCAGCTCTCCTCCTGACTGTTCAGAGTGCTCAGCCAGTAACCAGTGCAAACACTGTGCAAGCTGGGCCCTGGGAGAGCACTTTGAAACATCTCCTGTATCACTGTATGTAAACCCACTCCTCTGTCTGCTTTCAGTTTTCAATAACCAACACACCCCCAACCTGCATCTTGGCAGAGGAGGGCACCTGCAGATACAGGTTTTGAACAGACAATGGAAGCTGCTGCCTTCCCCTGCAAAGAGCTGCTCTGTCGGTGACCTTTAGTGACTTCCAAGGGGGAATATCCCCTGTCCGGAGCCCTTGCCACCCTTTGGTGCTTGTATGGGCATGACTTTGCATCTGCTCAGGTAAGGACAGGTGTCCTTGCCAGATTTTCCAACATGTAAGCTGAATCAGCAGGCTGAGGTTCTGCGGTGATTGCAACCAGTAGCTCTAATTTCTCTGCTCATGGAAACTCCATCAGTAAACAGGGTGGGTTGAGCCAAGTTTAGATCAGCTAAAGGCTTTCCTCCATCTGTTCTCAGTCATGGATATAGATAGTGAATTGGGAATTGTGCACTTCTGGCTGATATTTGTCATACTGTAGTAAGAATTTGCTCAGCTATATCATTAACTCATTTTATACATCTCTTATGAATGATATCTGCTTGGTGTTTTATTGTGTGTTATTACAATACCCGACTGCTTTTCATGCCAAAATCTCTAATATGCTATGGAGATCAAAACTTCTCTTAAGGGAGGGTTGGAAGGCTGTGTGGCTTTAGTAGGACATTTCTGGGCTCCTCTCAGTGCTTCCTTGAAGACCAGGGCTGGCTCATTTCCCTGCCCAGCCAGTACCAGCACTGTCACCTCGGTGCAACCTGAGGGATTAGTCAATATTTTGGGGCTCCCAAGCTGAGTTGATTAGCAGGAGACAAGGATGATGGCAGCAGCATCCACCTGCTGCAACGCTGCTCATCTTCCCGAGCGCAGGGGCAAGGAGCCTTTTCTTTTCCCGAGCGCATCAGGATCCAAACGGGACGAGCTGCTATGACCACCGGTGCGAGCTTCTCCCCAGCCGCCCCCGACCCGCAAATATATTCGGGCTTTTCTCATTACAACTTTACAAGCGTCTCTGCGGCCGCTTTTAGATCTGATTTGTTTGCCGCCTTCCTCCCGCCGCTTCCTGCGGTGCCATCGCTCCATCAGCGCGTCGCGGGGCGCGCTCCCGTGGCGCGGGGCACGCTCCCGAGGCACGCACACCTCCCCGCCCGGGGGCGCTTTAAACGGTCGCTGCCTCGCCCCGCCCCTTTTTTGATCTCCGCCAATCCCCGCCCGGCCTGTTGCAATTCGAGCAGTGGGAGCG
>NW_008236487.1:2182478-2186206 GCF_000691975.1 Corvus brachyrhynchos | reverse complement strand
CGGGCGCTGCTGCTGGAGCTCGGCCTTATCGCCGAGGGCGCCGTGCGGGTGCCTCGCACCGCCCGTGAACCGCGGCCGTGGCCGCCACAGGGTCATAAAGTGCTGCCGGTGCTTCCGTCACACGGAGCTTACGGCACCTCTACGTGAGGCATGGCATAGACCGCCCGCAGCTCACACAGGCTGCTGCTGCTCGTCTTGCCTTTAGCCTTTTTATTGTCCTTCTAGATAACTTCATTACGAGGAGTTATAATACGTGTGCCTGTGCTCCTTTATTTATTGTGTTATGGTTCATTCTTAATCTCTGCAGGCTGTTGTCCTCAGATGCGTTTAATGGTGTTTAGTACTTAACAAGGGGAGGTGCTTCTAAACATAGGTTTTCTTCTTCTGTAATAATACAAACCTGCTTATCCATTCACTGCAATGACTTAATTCCATATTCTGAAGAAGTCCTCTCTTACCTCGTGCAGTGATCCGTTTAAGGTTGGTGCTCTAGAGCGCTTGGAAAGGATTCCTCCGTCTCTGCAAAAGTTACTGTTAAGTCTGACCCGGCAAAAAATGCTGCTTCCTTTGTTGGTCCTGTTGTGCTGCTTTGAAAGTTGAACAAAATGAAGAATCTATGGGAAATCTTTGAGTGTTAGACTCAAAATTGGTGTTCTTGGTTATTCTGCACTTTCAATGAACTTTGTCTGTGCTAGTGCAGTGGACTTACGGCAAGCTGAGCAAATAAATGGCCTCTCACTGCACAAGTTGGATATACAGAAACTGATAATCCATTAGGCTCCTTTTAGCTAGAAACTTTGAAATATACAAGGTAACTGAGCTTTGAAGAATCTAATAAACAAGATTTTCTTTGTGTTACTATGCACTTACTTGAAATAGACTACTCTTACCAATAGTTATGCTAATACTTCTTTCTGTATTTTTTTATAATGTACTTATTCTATTTATTTCTCACTGTCACATTTTCAGTACTTGTATTTGGGTTGGTTGCACTGCAAGGATTTTCAGTAAAAATAACTCACTGCATGGGAATTAAATTCTTCAATCATGGGAATATTTCTGCTGGTCTGAGAGTCTGTGAAAGCTTACTTAGACAAAACTAGATTTAGAGTTAGATTTAAGTTGGCAGTGCCCCTTTAAACCAGCCAAAAGTCCACTGCACATTCGTCTGCAGCTGCAAAAGTCACACTACAGTTAATAAAAGAGATATGTTTGTATTTAGCTTGTTAAAATACTTGTGTGTAAGTAGATGGCTTAACTAGGTGTGCTGGACTTGTATTCATTCATGTCTTAAATTACAATTGGAAGGCGCACCTTACAGCTAATTGGTGATGTTGGTAATGCTGTAATTATTAAATTAATGGACAGGGAACTCCTCTTAAGTGTTACAGGACAACCATAAATATTTTTCTTTTACCAGTTATTTCTAAGTATTTGTGCAGAAGAAATAACTAATAGTTATGCTGCTGCTGAACGACATGGATCTCAGTTTCAATACTCAATAAATTTGAATACAAATCCTGTTTATGACTATCTCGTGTATTAAGAAAGGATCTGTAAATAGTATGTAACTGTATATTCCTGGTCTAAACCTAAACACAGCTGGTTGAGGTCAGGATGACATTTTGTTCTGAGCTTTCTTCCCTTTCTGGGTTTCAAATATCCTGCAAACATGCCTCACATGAGAAATCTCAGTTATTTTGCAGGTGCAGGTTGCTTGATAAAGGCTCCAGCACTGTTACTTTGCCCTGAGTGAACGAGCATTACTGTTGTACACATGGTAATGCAGAGCTGATGACACTTGTTGGAGAAAGCTGAGGCAGAACTGGTCCTTACTTGGATGTGTTCCTCTTTTCTTGCAGGATTTCAAAATGACTTCTCAGTCACTTAAGTAATCCATGAATGGATTAGGGTTTTTTCTCTTTTGCAAACACAGGGGCTGTCCTGCTGGTGTAATCCCAGAGTGGTGCTCAGGGTAGCTCCAGGTGAAGGGAGAACTGTCTGTGCTGCTGCTGTCTGTCCTTGGCAGAGGCAGGAAGCTTCCACTCTGACTGTGTCACGGGAAAGTGCCCACGAGAGCAACAGCAGAGCCTGTATGTGCTGTTGCAGTCTGATGTTTCAGGAATCTTTTCTCTGCCAGTTGATCTATGTCTTAACAACCTGGAGTAAGAAGAAACGCCACCAACTCAGCGCAGCTGTGGCTGCCCTGCTGTGTGCAGGGTCCTCACACAGGAGCAAAGCACACACCTGCCTTGCGGGCTGCTCTTACACATGTGTGGTGCTAATACACACTGTATGTGCTGTTGCAGTCTGATGTTTCAGGAATCTTTTCTCTGCCAGTTGATCTATGTCTTAACAACCTGGAGTAAGAAGAAACGCCACCAACTCAGCGCAGCTGTGGCTGCCCTGCTGTGTGCAGGGTCCTCACACAGGAGCAAAGCACACACCTGCCTTGCGGGCTGCTCTTACACATGTGTGGTGCTATTACACGGTGCTAAGGGCAGCTTTCCCTGGGTACTGTGTTGCTGAGATACCCCTGATGTGGATGTGGTCCCTGAGAGGTTTCCTGGGCGAGTGCTTTTACTGCAGCAGATCCTAATGATAATCTCATCTTTCATCCAAAAAAGGGAGGAGGGAACAGTTCCCGCTGGTCAGCCCAAGGATGGGGGATTTTACATGAGCTCCCTTGGGGGGAGCTATGCTTGTTCTCAGGTCTTCTCTTAGGTCTCCCAGCAGCACTGGAGCCTAGACCTGCCCTGACCCTTGCAGACTATAGCAGGATGTTACTGCGATGTCGGCTCCACGGTTGCTGCTCATAATTAGAGAGGTGGAAATAAAGTAGCAGCGATACCGAGCCGGTGTTGGTGCTGGTGTTTGGAAATGATGTGATAGGATACAAGAGGCAGGTGCTGTTTGTTTACTAGGAGGGGAGCCCAAAACCGTGGAGATAGAGCAAGAGGTAAGCTAGCATAGGAACATCTCTTTCCTTCCTTTTCTTCTCCTCCCTCCCCCAGCTGAATGGCATCTCACATTGTAATTGCACAAGGGAGAGGGAGAAAGGGAAAAGTGCATGTAGGAAAACCCAGGAACATAGACACATAGATGGTGTTTGTGAATGGTGTGAAAACATTTGGATTTCAGCTGAGTGTTTGGGGCACACGATGAATTCAATTTCAACGAATTATTTGTTGTCTGTCCCTGTGGATTCCTTCTAATGTTGAGGTAGTTGGAGTATGGATTAATGCATTGATAATGCTCTAACAGCATTTGGTTTCTTTGCGTTAACAGTAGACAGACATGGCTCTTCTCATTCTGCCTGTGTTGCATCTTGGTTTGAAGAGGCACTGGGATACTCTTATGTATGGAGTGGCTTGTGATAGAAATGGAGTGCCCAGATATGGGAAACAATTTAAGGAAGGGGAGGTTGCTCACCTGTGTGGGCAGCCTCTGTTCTGAGGCCCCTCCTTTTTTCTTCTCCTTTGAAAGTTCAGTCAAGCAGCAGTTATTTGCCTTGGTAGCAAGAGGAAACTGAAGGATGTTTTTCTTTCTTTTTTTTTTAGATACTGAAATTTACTCCATTCAAAAGTATTCAGTAAGGCTAAGAAAGGAAATACAAATTCTTGCTTTTCCTAGACAGCAGTAAATTAACAATAGAATTATTTCAGCTTCAGGAAAGAGGAATGTATTTCATCCCACACTTCCTAAGGGAATTCATAACTTTCCTGCTG
>NW_008236487.1:2150359-2182427 GCF_000691975.1 Corvus brachyrhynchos | reverse complement strand
TAGCAGCGTAGTTTTTTTGCTGAAGACAGAAACTTGATTGCTCTGATAGAGATCAGCTGTTCTGAACCTGTTGTTTTTGCAGTAGAGAACATGAGAAACTGCCTTTCATTTTTGAGAAGGGACACTGAAGAAAGGTATGGAAATTGTGAAGAAAACCCTTTTACTGCATTCCCATCTCCCTCATTCTGTCATCTCTTTCTTCTCAGATCTTTATCCTTGTTATATGTTAACCTTTTCCATTCTTTCTCCACAGTGTCTTTGAGATACGATCTTTTGTGTCTAGCCACATGGTTAAAACTAGTCTAGGCTGCCCTTACTTTGTCTGGATTTCTCCTTGACATTCAACTGTTCAAAACAATGACCATTTTTACTGAAAATCATTCCTATCTGGGGTTCTACAGCTACAGACACAAGCTAATTTTCTTGGCCCTTTTCTACTGTCACCTGGAGTGAAATGCTGTGGAGCACTTGACAGGTAGCCCCACCTGGTAATGCTGCTTGTTTTGAGGCATTCAGTAAAGCCTTGTTGTGGCATTTCTTTGCTTTGTTCATGCTGAAGGAGGAGTGGCAGATGGATGCTTTTCAACCATCATGCAGAAGAGTCCCATAGATCTCTGGTGCTGCCTCATCTTCTGCCTTCAGAGAAGCTCGTAACGCTCTCACCCGCCATGAGCTGACTGAACCAGAGCAGCTTGGCAGTGGAATCATTAGGCCTCTGCTTATCTGCCTTGAGTGATTTTGCCTTTTTGATGTGTCTCTTCTTTCCTTGGAGCCACTTGTCCAGCAGTCAGCTCATCCCATGAGGCGAAGTGTCTCTGTGCAAAAGGTGTGTTTTGTTGTTCTGCTCAATATTACATTTTGGAGTTCTGGTTTAGACTGATGATCTCAAATGTTATTGTAGGATACAAAACAAAGGTAGAATCTTGCAGTTTTCTGTGCTGTTTCCAACCTCAGTCCAGGAATATTTGTCTTGCATTATGGGTCTTTTGCTGCGTTTTCCTGCATTAGGATTGCACAGCTTAATTGAAATCTGGGAAATAGCCCATTTACAGAATCAACTTCCTCTTTGGCCAGCAGGAAAATTGTTCTGTATTACTGCTCTCTGCCCTGCTGTTTGGAAATAATTCCTCTGGAAATGCAGTGCTTTGAAGTGAGGCGAGGCTTGCTGGGGACTGATGTAGTTGAGGGAAGAGGACACTGCAATGCATTGAAGGCTTCTAATAAATCTCTTTCAGGCTTTTCTTTATATCTTTTATTTTCATGGCTGTAAGATGCTTTGGAATGAACTTTGGGTGGCGCGTCTGAGGAAGTCTTGGGGTATAATCTTCTAGTCTTCTAAGCAGCTTTTTAACTGAAGTGACAATGGATAGCATAACTTTTACAGTGACCTCCCTTTAGATTCCTGAGATCTCTTTACTCTGGGTCTGTGGAGAGAGCTCTCACTGAAAGCGTAGGCAGAACAGCAGCATTTTTGTGGGATCATATCTTATCTCTGCCATGCAAGTAAAAGTGCTTGTGGCCGTGCAAATCCTATCTAATATTTCTATCTCTTTATGACCCTGATGGAACTGCCCCGGTTGAACAGCATGGTCGGGAGCCCCTTTTTGCCTTCCTCTTGGTGTTTCTAAATATGTTGTGTAGGCTTACACAACTGTTTAAAAAGTCTTGTTGGGTCTGGTGTAAAGGACAATATAAACTCTGCTCTATTTTGTGAGATGCTGCAGCTTGTAGTGATTTGCTCCATTTAACACTTGCTTACCTGTTTTTCAGGGTTCATTAAAGAATTGAATCTAAGGGCAAGCAGGAGGCAAATTTGATTCTAACCCAGTTAAAGAGCACAAACCCAATTGATATCCATCCAGTGATACCCATAGGATAGATTATTCTGGATCTTGTGTTGAGATGTGTCTTCCAGCACTCCCAACATCATGGTTATGTGACTGAAGGAATGAAGGGGAGGACAGTAGACTCTGTTCTGTGGTGATATGCACAGATGTGAGGAATGGGGGCAGGTGTTTGCCTGGGAGACTTGCTTTAAACAGTCAAATCTAGCAATTTTTCGCTAGGCTTTTTGTGGCAGAAAGTAATTTGTTTAATAGCAGTCTGCGTACATGGTATATGGTACTCCATCTGGCATAAACAGAGTTCTGCTTCTGCTCCATTTGAGAAAGTCTAATACAGTTTTTCTGTGTCAGGAAGGGTAAACAGCTTTGGAGAATGTGCCGTACTTTTGATGATTCACTTTCCTACTCCAAATCACTAATTCATTAATTAGGCAAGGTTCCCATTCAGAACTCTCTAGAGCTGTGCCTCTTGCTGTGCTGATTGTAAAGGAAGACTGGTTTGGAGTTAGCCTTTGTGTCTAGTTTCCCTGGTAAGCCTGGGAGGCCAGTGCCTCACTCCAGGTACTTCAGGTTTCTTCCAGATCTTGTGTCATTTGTCTTGCTGCTTATAAACAGAATCTAAACATGCTGTGGACTTTCCAGTGATAGTAGGGCTGCTTACACATTTTGGTAGCAATAGCCATGAGCCAGTAGGAACAAGGAATGTGTCCAGGACATGCCCTGTGGGTTGGGTTAGCTGTGCAGTTTGCTGCGTCCTTTTCTTGGAGGGGCAGTGGTTAATGCTAATTTAGAAATGGTATAGTATCAGCTGTCATCTAAACCAGCTAAATTGCTTGCAGAGTGTCACTTGAGATGTTTGCTTCCTCCTTAGGAGAATTCTTCTGCTAATGTGCCCTTTTCTGGACCATTGTCTAGATGTCTCATCAGTCTGGAGAGGTTTGTTTTTAGTGCCATGTGCTCTCTGGAGAGTTTATTTTTAAATAGTTACTGAAGCAACAGTCCTCTAAAATGCTGCAGTGTTAGGGTGGAGGGAATTAAAATGTTTAGTGATCTTCTGAAAGTCTAGATTAAAAAAATACATTTGTATCTTCTGTTCTCCAAGGCTGGCTGAAACTGTGTTAAAGATGACTTGTTTACTTCATATTTTCCCTTCTCAGAACTCTAGTTTAAATTGTGTACGTTCCCAAACTGAAGTACTGCCAAACCCAAATGTTTTATTTCAGGGGCTGCTGTGCACTGTCCTTCATTCTCTGCTATGAAAAGATGAGTTGTTTTCACCTGTGGTGAATTCGGCCATCTTAAGGTGAGCTTCATCTTGAGATAGTCACCTTGGAACTGTAGCTCCCATGGAGCAGTAAGGTACTATTACACAAGAAAAATAAATTTACTTCTTTAAAGAGAAGCACTCTAAGTCTTCCTTCCTTGTGCCAAAAACCTGGGGACTTTACTGTTTACCCTCTGCCAAAAAAATTCAAAGAAAATGTTTTTGCAGAGGTCAGATTTCCTTATCACGTTGTATTCCTCCAGCATTGTAGCCATTCTACTTTTATGTAATTTTCTCTCTAGATCTGAAGTTTTCACATGGGTTGTGTCAGGACAAGAATTAAAGTTATTGTATTCATTTGAAATCATATCATGTCACTGATAAATCAAATGATTAATCAAAAGTTGCAAGATGTCACCTCCACATTTAAGTAGTTGTCTTTTTCTAAGTCCTGTTTCCTTTGCTGCTCCATTCCTGTACTCTCCAGCTATCACAAAAGGCCCTTTGTTGTTCATTTGACTGTTAAAGTATGCTTATTTTATGCTTCATCAAACTCTCAATGAGCTCAAGGTTTATAATATCAAAAGTCTGGCTCTCCAAGTGTGAGAGAAGCTAACAGGTTTCACAAAGCTATAGGGATCAGCCAGTATACAGGGAAACATCCCAGGCAGTCAAGACTTTTTGATGGTAGGAAACAGTGGTGAATTCTTCTTAGCATTCATGCAAGCAGTGATGGTAATTTCTGGGCACGATGCTCTCTCACAGTTGCTGTCTGCCGGTGCATTCAGCTGTTGAGCAGAGTGCTTTGGTTCTAGACTTTGGAGAAAGCAAAGAATTTCAGAAACATGAAGTACACATCAAAGTAAAAAAAGAGGGTTGTGAAAAGAGAGGAAAGGACACGGCCAAGTAGGTTCAAAATGCACAGGTCAGACGTGACCCAGCAGGCCAGTGCCTGTTGCACACAGGTCTCAGTTCTTCCTTTTCTTGGTGGTGTCACAGCAGAGGTGCATCTTGAAGGGAAGACTCGAAATGGACTAGGAATCAAGTGCTTTGAGATTAACATAGTAAATTAAGATGAGCGTTGACTTCTTCTGTTGGATTTGAGCATGAATTGCCCTAGAATGCTGTGCTAATTACGGCAATTCAGGAAATGATTCACAAGAGTGGGTAGCTGAGCTTGGTTCTTCTAACAGCTGCCTTAGCTTAAGAAGCTAGGTTGGCTTATTTACTAGAATTGTGCTTTGTTTGCTGCAATGGCACTTGCAAATGCTCAGTGTTAATTCCTGACTTGACTGAATGGAGTCCTTTGACAGATGACAGAAGAACAGGAGCAGCTTTCAACCTGTCTACAAAGTCAGGGGCTTTGTTATGTATTTAGAAAAGTTTCTTTGCAATGGTGTGGGGTAGAAGGTGTTTCCAGTGCTGAGAATTAAATGCTGGGTTGTTACATTGCATATTGCATGATATCGATGGGGTTTGCTGCATGCTTCATCACATAGGCTCCAATATGGAAAGACTATCTTTAATAAGTATCAGGGCATCTGAGAGCCAAGTAAATTCTGTGAGCCTGTTCTCAAATGCAGTAATGACTTAATACACTTTTTTTTTCAGGTATAAAAAACTGTATTGTTCTGTATCTCCAACTAGCAATGCAAAAGACATTACTATTCCTTTTTGATGGCATAGCTGCTGCTGTGTGAAATACAAATTGCTGAGACATATTGGAGCTTATGTCACAGTTAAATGTGTGCAGTGTCTGTGGAGTTTGTTATGACAGGAAAATCTTTAGGTGGCAAGAACAAGGTCATGGGTGTGAGATTAACTTGCATACAGCAGTCCTTGTTGTGGAAAAGAATGTTTGGCATGCATCGACTTTCTGTAACCTGATGATATTCAGGTGCTGCAGAAAAATGCTACCTTCTGTGAAGGTCTTAGAAATGGTGGTGATATGAACTCTGGCCACCCTCTTCAGCTCTGGGTTTAGAGGGGCTTTTCTTGCCAGGTATGGGAGGAAAACATGATGGACCAACCAGGCTTTTGGTACGTGTGTTCTGATTTGTGAGAACTGCCTAGAGCTGTGAAACAGAACAGCAGTGCGTTGCTGGAGCCTCACCTGCAGGATCTGGTGGTTGCATCCTAGAATGGTTCATGGGAGGGCAGTGGGGGAGATGAGCTGTGACCTCCTCTCCCAGGCAAAGCCCAGACTGTAAGGAGTTAAAACTTGGAGAGGAATGGACTGAGGTCAGCAGCACGAACAGTCTGTTCAGTAAATAATTTTCTTTGCATACTGACTCCATTCTTTCACTCATTATTTGCTCCACTTATTCTTTTCCCTTCCTACACACACGCTGGCAATTTTTCTGGCTTTATTGTCCTCTCTTGCCCTGGTTACCACCTTCCAATGGCCACTTGTCAGTGTGACCCACCCTCTAGTAAGAGGGTTATAGAGGATAGGTTCGCTGAGAGGGAACCACCCTGGCTCTGGGATGGACACCTCTGCTCAGCATAGGAGAGCACAGCTGTTTTCCAGCTGCTCCTGCAAGTCTGCCCGCTCTGAGCACTGCAGTGGCTCTACGGAATGCAGCACGCAGGAGGGAGAATGCTCTTCAGCCAGACACGGAAGAATTAAGAGCTGCTGCCCACCTTTTTTTCCCCTTGGTGGCAGGCTGCGAGCTTCTGGGTGAGTGAGCATCTGGTACACGGCATGAGCTTTTGCAGGGCTGCTGGGGGAATCCATGAAATAGCCCTGCTGTTAGAGAGAATTTGGGTAAATGTAGGACGAAACATTGCTTAATGCTGGAGTCCGCAAAATGAAAATGTAGCAGGCTTTGCTAGGGCTTGGACAGGATGCTATGAAGAGAGAAAAAGCTTTCAAGGGTCCTGTGTCTGAGGATCCACAGAAAACAGCTAGCTGAAAAAGTAGGATTTGGGGGGTTGAGTGACCTTGAATGTGTGCTCTAGTGAAACAATCCATGTGTGACTGGTATTTAGGAAAATATTTTCTGGGAGGCCCTTTTGTTAGGGGGATAAGCAGTTTAAATGTCCTGCATTTGTTCAGAGATCTATTTTGATTTTCCAGTGGAAGTGTAATAGCTGCTGCTTGTCACCTTTGTATGTGATCTTGTAAATGCTGCTATCTCCAGGCTCCTGCAAGATGTGCTGACTCTCTTTTGTGGGTGTTAAATTAACTTAGGAAACCCCACAGACAGAATGAAATAGGCGCTTAGCAGGTGTGCTGTAGCATGGCAGCTGTTAAGAAGACAGCCCAGGTATAATCATAAATATATACTTCTGGGTTTGGGGGGCTTTGGTTCTGCAGCACTCGGTGATCTACAGTCCAATAGCTCTTGTCTGCTGTTAGAGCACAGCATCTGTGTTCTTTGTCTTTCCCTTAGGGCACTGTTGTCTGCTTCATTCTTCTGAGGTTTTTATGCTTTCCATTGTGTTTTCTTAAATAAAAAGGCAACTCTAGAAACAAACAAACAAAATTCCTTTCTTGTTTGACTTCTGCTTTTCCTTTATATAACGATTTTCCTGCTTTTTCTGATATGGCAGCAGTATTAGAACCAGGACTTTTCTTAGCTAAGCTTTGTTGCTGCAGAGCCATTGGGATAAAGTGCATATGTAGTGCTTGCTGTGAGAAGTTGTTTTTTACCCTTGGTTTAAATTGTGTTCTTTCTCTTTGCCTTAGGGCACTGTTCTCTGCTTTATTCTTCTGAGGTTTTTATGCTTTCCATTGTGTTTTCTTAAATAAAAAGGCAACTCTAGAAACAAACAAACAAAATTCCTTTCTTGTTTGACTTCTGCTTTTCCTTTATATAACGATTTTCCTGCTTTTTCTGATATGGCAGCAGTATTAGAACCAGGACTTTTCTTAGCTAAGCTTTGTTGCTGCAGAGCCATTGGGATAAAGTGCATATGTAGTGCTTGCTGTGAGAAGTTGTTTTTTACCCTTGGTTTAAATATTGATAGTAGTGGAGTTACAGATCTGAAGATACTAAATCAAGACAATTGTTCATTGTTTTCTAAGGAGGCTTTAGATGCAGCTTTCCTATGACTACATTGTGCAGTGAAGTGCATTCTTTTTCAGTAGACAAGCCTTAAGGCCCTCAGGTTCTTCAGATCTCAAACAACAGAAGCCATCACTAAAACTAAATACAAAAGGAAAAACAATTACAGGATTTTTAGGAATGTCTTGGGTAGGGCCCCTGCCCTTCAGTTGCTTGGTTTTTAAATCCTGGGGTTCTGTGTCCTCTTTGCCTGCTCTTGTCACACAGCACAGCTGTCTGAGAGCACACAGAGTCTTATCAGGAAACTGATCCGGGTTTAAAAATATCCTCGTTGGAATAAAAGACGGTGAAACAGGGTGGGTTTACTGTGGGATCCATAACTGCCATGATGGCATTGCTAGTCAGGGAGGAGGATTTAGTGGTGAATGACAAGGAAAAGTTGTTGATATGTGTATTTGGGAGGACATAGGGAGGAATGTTCCGAGAAAAGTATTACAAGCTTTTATGAAAGAAAGAGGCAAGAGATGCAAATTAATAAAGGAGAGAAAATACATGTAGTGATTGGATGAGGTGCCATAAAATCACCATTTCTATTGGACCATTATTCCTTTCCCATGCAGGGTTTTGGTTCCTAGGCTCATATTCTGACTGTTCTGTGTCTCCAGGGCCCCAGATGAGAATCAAAAGGAGCAGTACTTAATGTAGTTTTCTGTTAGCTACTGTCTGCTTTTCCTCTTAGCTCTGCCAACTGCTTCAGGTGTGCTTGGGCACTTGTGAATGTTGTCACTTCTGCCTGTACCAACTGTTTTTATAGTAAAATTTGCCTCTTCCTGTACATGGCCTCGTAATATTTTTACTAGCAAAATATATGCTACTTGCTCATTCTTAATTACTACTGAATATGTGGGGAAAAAAAATGAAGCTTTTAATAACTGAAAACATGACTGCATTCTCCTGTTAATTGGTGATTAAGAGCAGCCTGGTGAAATGTTGGAACCCTAAAAAGCTGTTTGTTTGTGGGGTTTTTTTGTAAAGTTAGTTTTCAGGTGGGTATTTAAGTACCTATTTGTGTTAGGCTGAGATGTCTTGCCATGTAGTGCCTCTTTTATGATTCCTTTAAAGGGTTTGGCACTGATTCAGGAGGGCACCTTTTACCGTAGTGGGGCCTTGGGATGCTGATTTCATGTAAAAAGGAGGGGCAGATTATGCCAGGACTTAAGTGAGGCATTGGAATGGAATTGACTTAAATCCTGGCTGTACTCAGAGGATGAAGGGAGGTGACCTGTCTCACTGCTCGAAGATGAGCAGCCACCCTCAGGAATGGAGTTTCTTGTGTCTCTGCAAAGCAACTTGAAATAAGATGCCCTGCCTGCTTTGTGAAGGAGGAGCGTAAACCAGGTGGAGTCAGTGCAGTCTTTAAACAAATTCTGGAGAAAAATCAGAGGTTCTAACCCTGATGGGTCTGAATGTTACTAAGCTTTACAACACCTAAAGAGAAATTGAAAGGAAGCAAAACTGGAGAGGAAGGACCCAGCTTGGTTTCCTGTTTCACCTGCACACGAGCCAGGTAGACTCCATGCTGTACCTACTCCGTACTACTCAGGAGTGTGATATTAATGGCTGCTTTTCTGCCTTTCTCCTGTACTTTGCTCTCTAGGTGAGATTAGGCATTTGCAGCATGGCAAGGTTTCTGTCTGTAGTCTGTCCTTATCTAGGAAAGCAGCTTTACCTTTTCAAGTGGTGAAAATACTATTGATCTAACATTACACTGAAATTCTTTCATCTCTAGGTGTTCCTGCCCTTTAACCAAACAGGTAATAGGCTTTGTCCCCTCAGTTTCTGAAGGGAGATAAATGAAATGCAGCATTCTTGTTCTGGAGTTGACCTTCATGAACACAGACACAGCTAGGAGAAGAACCTAGGGCTCTTAATATACTGATCCCAGGAACAGGAAGAGGGAACCTTTTGCTATCTTGCAGATGTGATATGTGTGTTTGTGGGCACAAATAGCAACTAATGAATATTTATACATGTACGAATGAAGTCCTACATCTCTTTTTACATAGGGGTATGGACTTGCGAGATACCAGTGTGGGTGTGAATACATGCAGGCCTGGGAAAGTTGTGATAGCTTGTAATTGTGCCACTTGGCACATACAGTGTGTCCAAATGCCTACTTGTAGAACAGTATTAAAAAGCAAAATAAAAATTTCTACCCTCTCGTCCCTTCCCAAAAGAGTCATGAACCCTAGGGGTTTTTTTTAAAGCATAACCATCCCTTGCTGAAAATATTAATTGTACTTCCTTTCTCTGGTGACTTTTTTGAGCGGGAACTACTGTTTACATCCCCAAGTAGGCAAATCTGGTAATGCTGCTTGTGGGAAAGTGAATGCTGTTCAAGTGAACTGGAAACCCTTTTTAATATACTGTGCAATTTAAAATTTGGGTGGCTGGCAGGGAAGTTGGCAGTTTCCTTGGACTGCATGCTGGGAGTTATTTCTAGGGATGTGTGCATTGAGCCCCTTCTGTGACAAAGATGGCTCTCCCTTCTGTGCTTGCTTGTTTTTAAGAGATTGGTGATTTACAGATACATTATAAAATCCGACCTGCTAAAATTTGGAGGTTAGTCACAAGAATGTTTGTTTCTGAAGTGGATGGTGTGTTTTATTTGTCTACCTACAGCGTTGTTCCTGAAGCCTTTCCTTGACACCTCTAGTGTTTCTGAAATGTCTGTCACACTTGATGGTGCCCCATGAACTACTTCTGTTCCTTTCACAAAATCATATATAGCAAGAGCCTCCAGTATTTGATTCTGAAATATTTGTTGGTGGTATTATCATTCTGATTTAAGTGTTGAAAGAGTCCAGGAGGGAGCACAAATAAATTCTGTTATTTTACTGCAGTCTAGATAACTTGAAAAGTAAGAATACAGTGTTCTGCTCTGTTATGGTCTCTTTCTTTGTACTCTTGTTTTTAGAAGGTGTTTGACCTTTTCAGAGGACTGGCCTAGTGGAGCATTCACAGTATCTTTTAGCATTCACAGTATCTTTTTTTAAACTGTTGCTTCAGTGTGTATTTTATCATTTTTTGTCTGAAGGTTTCTATTGTTCAAGCCTTCTGTTCCTCAGGGCAGTCCTGAGTTAATTAACCAGGCCTTTTGTAATTTTGTAACATTAAGTGTTCTTTTTCAGAAAACCAAGAAATAAATGGTGTTTATGGCTGTGTAGTGGCTTTGTCAATGTATTGACACAGACCTTGAGTATGGACTAAATTTGGGTTCTTTCCTGCAAACATCCCAACTACTGCCTTTAAAAAAACATGTAGACTATATGACTAATCAGTGCCTGAATTTCATATAACTTGGCCAGTCCTGGGAGCTGCGCTGAAATGCACAGTACAACAATTTTTGGTATTGTTCTGGTTCTGGCAACAGTCATACCCTGTGGTGCTTTCTCAAGGTGTCCTGCTACAACAGGTGAAAAAAAAAAAAATGGAGGCAGGAAAAATGAATGCATGAGCATACAGTGAAAACTGGTGAATAAATAGTCCAATAACAGGAGTTACAGACTTGAACTGAATTGCAGTTGATATTTGAGGATCAATATGCAGTGAGTGAAGCACTTGTTCATATTGGAGTTATGTTACCTTCTGCTTCTGGCATGAGAGCATGTGCTCCATCTAGTTCTGATGTTTGCCAGTGGGTGGATTTCCTCCCTGGAAATCACTATGCCCTCGGGTGTGCTTTTTTAATATCGGCCAGTCTGACTGCAGATTGTTTCTTCCCTGCTTGTTCCTGTGTGCCTTTTTTTTTGTTGTTGTTGTGTTTGTTTTAATTCCTGGTCACACCGAGTTATTTGCTTGTAAATTAATTTATGGAAATGAATTTCACAAGTTGTCAGGTAGTGTCTCAGAGACCTTTCCTTGTGTGTTTCTAGTTAACTGATGGAAAAGAGGTGGCTCAGTTTGCCAGGGCTAATGTATGGGAACTCGTGGAATTCTTCCTGCTCCTGCTTGGCATGCTAAGAAGGATGAAATAACAGTAAAAAGGAAAAAATTGAAATTAGTCTTGCTGCCCTCAGAAGGGATATGAGCCCAGCAGCCTTATGGGGCTTCTGTCTTTTTATGCTGGATCATTCACTAGAGTAAACCTGACTTGTATTTTTATCGGACTTTTGAAGGAGTCCAGATTTTACGACTGTATTTAACACTTCCAGATGAGTGGGAGGTTCTCCTGTATATGATATGTAGAAGCCCTCACTTTGGTTTTGTAGAAGGATAATCAGTGAATGGTTCCTAGACCAGTATTGTCACTGGTGATGCGGCTTGAAAAGAAATTCAAACAACCCCTAGACTATTTTCTTTTATTTAAGAGCATAATGTGAGTGTGTGTTGTTTGCCGTCTGAAGAAAGTGTGTATGGTTGCTTTTTTTGGCTCAGTTCTGATTTTAAAACACTTAAATGAGCAAATGGCTTGCTCCTTTGCCTGATCTGATACTTCTTTCACAGCCTCATCTGAGATACATTTGCAGAGTCAAAGCAGAATTTTTTGAATGGCTGACTTGCTGGATATGAAGGCACAACTTGGGTTTTTGTTGGTAAACAGCAGTAGTAAAAATAATAATAATGAGACTGTGTGCCCTGGCTGATATTAACCTGTGCTGTTGTAAGTTCTCTCCTAAAGACAGAAATCCCCTCCTTGGTGGTTGGAGCAGAGCTCATACATCTAAGCTGGAACTACAAGGCCTGACTGGAAGCCTAGGTGGTATTTATTCTGTGATTGAGCTGTGTCTTCAGCTCCCATATGCATTCCAGATCTCTGGTTAAGGACAAGTAAAAGCCACGTTTTCCCAGTTCTCTTCTGGTCTGTTGGAGTTGTAGCAACAATCTGCTGCGTGGTTATCAGAGAGAAGTGAATAATTTACTTTGTGCTTTTGCAGTAGATGCCAGTTTTCTGGTGGTGGGAAGCAGAAGTTTGCATCTGAACTGTGAGAGGAAAGGGCTCTGCTGAATTCTTACTGAAACACCTTTGGCTTTGGAGCTTTTAGTAGAGGTGAAAAAGGAAGAGCAGCTACTTGGAAGATGGTTAGGGTTCATGGTGTGTTCATGTTTTGTATATTTTGACTGAAAAAGGCAAGATACTTCTATCTCCTACTATTGTTGCATTGAATCTAGAGCAGCACTATCCAATGCTTGCAGTTTGCATTAATAGAATTTTTTAGTTGTTTTTTATCTGTTTGTGTATCTGCAGCAACAGTTAGTTTGAACTCTAATTTCTTTGCTCTTTTCCAGGTTTATGCTCACTACTTGTGTTATGGCTAAGCAGTGGAGATTTGTTTTGGCAGATGGAAGAAATGCCCTTATCTTCACTGTTTTTTTTCTTGAAAATGCTTTACTGCTTACAGGTTTCTACTCAAGTGTGTGCTATGCTAACAGAGCGAGGGAAATTTCAGTGTTATTTTTGTCAGCTTGACAGTGTGTCATGTTCAGATTTTCTGTTCGCGTGGCTGCTTTTCTCTTGTGCTGAAAAGACATTTATAAACTTTACTAGAACAGGAGAACACACGGGATTTGAACAAGTGCAGTAGTTACTAGGGCATGCATGCAGTCTGGTTTCTAGAAACGCTTCTGCCTATGGAGTTCAGACTTGACAGCTGGGGAGAGCTTTTCCTCTCACAAACCTGCATTTATTGCAGTGCTGTTTTTCTCCTATGAAACAGGAGCAGAGGCACCAAATAGTCACGTTTGACTTTGTGGGGTTACCGCACCTTTGGCTGAGGGCAGGCCTCTTGACATTAGCCCAGTTCTGACACAAGTGCCCTGTTCTAGTCTCTTCTTTAAAAACTGGTTTTAGGTATTGCTTTCAGCAATAATGTGCACATAAACTCTGTCTAAATAAAACTTGCTTGCTACAAATGGAAGAGAAGTCTGAAGCATGCATTAAAAACATTGCTTTGAATGTGGTAGGATGGAATAAGAGAATCCTGAAGAAAACTTCTGGGTACTTAATTCCCTGCAGCCATCCCTCTAAATGGGAAGAGCACAACTCCTTTTTGTAGTTTGCAGTGAGGTGTAGAAATGCAGCGTCTCGCTGACTGTACAAGTAACAAACCTTTTCCCAATGTGTTCCCAAGGAGTGCTCTAATGTTTGTGCTGTTATCTTTTGTGCCAGGGCTATCTGCTTTTCTGGGCCACAGCCCATAAACCAAAACAGCCGCTTTGCCTCTTGCTCTCAGCCTTTTTCCTGTCCTGTCAGGAGAGCTCCATGTTTGGAGGAGCACAAAGCGCTCTGTGCGAGGCAGATAACCATGGAGTTGATGTTTCCAGGAGAGGGCTTGGCTCTATCGCCGGCTGCTGTCAGCTCGCTCTGGACTTTGTTACAGGACTGATAGTGCTCTCCAAGAGCCAGATCTTCGTGTCCCTGTGTTGAAGTGCTACAGACTGGCTGGGGAGAGCTGTGTGCACACAGTGTTTGTGCATGTGCATCTTCCCCTTGAGGAGGGCAGCACTTAACTGTAAATTTGTACTGCTTGTGTGAAGGCCTGGACTGGCATCTGTAGGAATAAGGAAAGAAGGTTGATGGCATGGGCTGAGGCAGATGGGCAGGGCACACAACAGAACTTGGCTGATGATGTTCTTTACTTTGGGATTTGTGGCAAGTGCCCTTGTTTATGACTGTTATTTTACTGTGGAGATCTCTGGCAGTGTAGATACCTCTAAGAGTGGAAGCTGTTCTTACACTGATCAAGAATATTCATCCTAAAACATGATGATGTAATGCCCTGCACTCTTAGGTATGCTCCCAGTCTCTGAGGAAGCCTTTCTAGAATTTAAGAACAGTTTCTGCAGGAGCAGCTGGCTTTTTGTGGCATGGCATGCTTCTGGTAGTGCTCCCTGGAGGGCCTGAGGAAAACAGGGTTCAAATTGTTGTGAGGCTTGGTGGGATTTAGATGTGCAGATATTTCAAGGTCTTCTGAAAAGAGCTCATCTGATAGACCATTATAGGCCAATCTCAAAACAAATGCTTAGAGGTGAGATGTGCATTTTTGAAGAACTGACTAAAAAACTTTGGTTATTGTAGAAGTACTAAAGAGTAAAGTGCCGTAAAAGCAAGGTACCAGCTTTTAAAATTTGGATGCCTGTGTCATGCAGCCATCTGTTATGTCACTTAGTAGCTCTGCCAATGTAATTAGGGTAATTTGATAAATAAATGGTTTGGTGTTAGGGGTTTTTTTGTTATTGTTGTTCATGATTTATCATTTTCAAGGAATAAATTGGTAGACCCAAGAATAAGCTTGAAGTTAAATTCAACCATATGATGAGAAACTTGAATCCTTGAAATCCTGTGACTCTGGACAAACTGGCTTATTGGAAAATAAACCTTATCACAGGGGATCCAGGGTTGAGGATAGAGAGAGGGCTTTAAGATCTTGCTTTTAACTCCTGCCTCTCAGTTTCTCTACTGATGTTCTGTCTCCCTTAGTTTTTCCAGCACTGGTGCTAGTAGTCCCCATTTGAATCTTAAGATAATATTCTTTCACAGATCAAAGGCGTGGACTTTGCTTCAGCTACCCTCACTTGCTGTGGCTTTGTGTGAAACAAAATATTTTATTGGTAAGTCTCCATTTTTTGGAATAAGTTGTTGACTTTTCAAAGGCAAGATGATGGAAAGGGATAGACACAGAGAACTCTACAGTGAACGTTCCTTTTGAAGGACAGTTTTGTTTGTGTGAGAGTTAGGACTAAACTCTTATGGTTTTGCTCTGTGCTCAGAGACTGAGCCTTGGCTTCTGCTCACTAACACAGTAAACCTAGAGATGGTTCTCTCTGAGGCTGGTCCTGTTGATCAGACTTCACAAATGGATTTAGCAGGAGTATAACACAAGCAGTTGGGTCTCAAAGAAATGTTGGCAGTAGAGTCTATCCACTAACTGTTAATTTTCTTGTCTAAGAGCCTGTTAATCCATAGTTATACAAATATCTTGATGGAGATTTATAGGATGCAAGTTGAAGTGTCCCCTTGGAATTGGCCTGCTAGCTGTGAATTCTATGACCTTCCTGCTATAAAACTACCGAAGTGACTCAGTACATAATGAAGCAAATTTGCAAATCCCTTGTCTACCCATTACCCAGGCAATTTCTGGTCACATTGCTCCTCTGGTTGGCTCTTTAGCTAAGAGTTTTTTGAAGACTGTAAGTAGTTGGTTTGTGGCCTTGAAGGGAGATTATCCTTCTGTGCTTAAGTTCAGGAAGAGCTGGAGTTACTGCCTGTCTCAGCTGCCCGTGTCTTAAAGCAGTAGGAATATGGGAAAGACTATCCTGCTGTTTGTGCTGTCAAGATAAGCTGGCCCTTCATCCTTCTAGGATATTATTAGTTATTAGTGTTATATCTATCACTTTATTGAATGAAGTAGCCTCTTAAAAGCACCCCAAGTCATATGTTTATTTAGTGCTTACTGTAAAGCCTTCCTTCTGGATTCAGGACCATTCCCATAAGGACTCTTTTCAAGTTCAGGGCATAGCAAGGTTGTTGTGTAGGAGAGCAACAGGTTTGCTTAATGTTCATTGAGTGGTTTCTAGGTGCTTGTGGTGCTTTTTAATTGAGAGAAATGTTTGAGAATTCATAAAATCACGGAATGGTTTTGGGTTGGAAGCAACCTTAAAGTTCATCTCGTTCCAGCCCCCAGGAAGAGCTGGGGAGGGAAGCTGTGCTGCTCAAAGAACGCTATTTATAGCATCTCCAGAAAAGATTGGCCAGGAGAACAACTTGGGTAAGTCTGCTGGTCACTGGTGTTCTTTCCTTCCCAACTGGAGTTGGGCTCAGGCTGATGTAGGGGAGTGACAGTAGATCTTTTCCTCTCCTGTGCAAGTAGGGCTTAGATTAGCTGTTGAAAAAAACGTCTTTACTGTGAGGGTGGTGAGTCACTGGCACAGGCTGCCCAGGGAACCTGTGGATGCACCATCCTGGAAGTGTTTAAGGCCAGGTTGCATGGGACTTTGAGCATGAGACTTTTGTGTCTCTGCCTGTGATGGGGGGTTGGAACTAGGTGATCTTTGAGGTCCCTTCCAACTCAAACCATTCTATATAGATCCTATGATTTTTCAGTATCATTGAAAAGCAGTAATTACTTGTCCTGGGTTGCAGTGTATTCTATTACCATCCCCATCAGCCGTTGAAATCAGGTGGGGCAGTGTTTCCTTGCCTCCTCCCCCCAGACTATCTTTCTGTTAATTGCCCATCATTGTCCTGCCACCTGACTCAGAGCGAACTCCCTCCGGACTATCTTCTGTTAATGAGCCTAATCAACACTTTACCTCATGGCTCATTACCCCATTGTGAGATGCTCCACCCAGAGGGAGGAACCAAGCATCCCATCGTGGATATAATCTGGGACTCTGACCACCAGAGATACCCCTTCCCACTGGATTTCCAGAGGACAGGAGCTACACAGCCACCATTGGACTTCCTGAGGAAGAGCAGACTCTTTTACTACAGGATCACTGCTTCAGAGGACTGCAGCCACCATTCTACCAGACTGCTACCACCACCCTGCCTAACAGGGTGTCAGGTTGTACCTTGGCTCTGTCAGTTTGACAGTGTTTTCTTTTACTTTTTTTTTTTCCCTTTTCTTTAATTTCCATTAAATTGTTATTCTGACTTGGTGCCTCCCACTGGTTTGTTTTCAAACTAGTACATTACTCCATTCTTTCCATCTTGCAGAGCTTGGTAGCCACAACTGGTACAAAGACTTGTAGGTCATGACAAGTCTCTCGTTGAAGAAATTGATTAAAAAAATCAAAATCTTTTCTAGCTCAGTGTGTTAACTTTAAAACTTAGATGGTTCAGAAATTTGCTTGTGGTTTCAGACTGTTCTAGAGAGTAACAGGCTAAAATCAGTTATTCTTTTGGTTGTTTGAGAGTGTATGTAAGACTAAAAAGTTTGGTTCCAGTTCTAATATATTTAGTGTAGACCTCATCTAGTACAATGTGGAAATACTGTACTGAAGAAAATGCTGAGCCATAAATGTAAATACTCACGATTGATGGGAAGAGAATGAAGTTGTGTCTTAAAGTCATGTGGTAGAGCTGTTGCCTCTCAGCTTAGTTCCTGCCTTCAGGAGTTTCGAGGTGCCCATGTAGTGACCTCAGCTCTGGAAGAAGATGGGTTTGTCTCAAATGAACAACAGCTGCAAATGTTATGCCTTTTATGGGACACTCCACCAAATATTATGATTTTTTCTTAAATAGCAATTGTTTTAAAAAGTAATGCAGCTGGTTATAGCCTGCATAAAAGCTTATGTGCTGAGAGGCACATAGTGTGTGCTAAAACGTGAAGAACTCTGATCTGGCAAGGCCCCGAGTCTTGCAAATGCTGCTGCATTTGGTGTTTAGTGCTCTAAGTAGTCAGGGTAAGGAGTGTATGTGGGGAACAATAACAATAGTCAAAAAGGCTGGAACTTGAAATAAACAAATAACTGCCTTTGAATATGAAGTACCCAAAGGCTCATGTGCTCAATAACCTGAGAAATAAATATACATGGGAGGGTGATGGTGGTGAAAATCCACTTACCCATAAAAAAGTACTTCTGATATTCACAGGTTTCCCCACAGTCCCAAGAAGTTGTTTTAGTGAAATCAACATAGCTGTGTGGAACAGCTTTTGTCAAGGGTAAGAGAACAAGCCCAGAAATATGACTTGTACAGGGAAGCTTCTGGCAGGATATTTTCCAGTGGGTCTTGTACTAACCTGTTTTTCCTTGCTGGCACAAAAATGTGGAGTATGCAGGCCAGTCCTTTTTCCTGTGCCGAAATCTAATTTGGAGGCTGGGAAAGAACAATATTTATTCCTTGAATCTCAAATTGTCCATAATACAGCAGGGCTACTCATCATCCTTTTATACTCTGACTGTTCCTGACTTGTACCACTAGTGATGGGAACTGGCCACCTGGCAGCCTGTTTGATGGGAGAGGAATAGGTATGTCCACTGTAACCATTTGATTCCACCTTCCTCCTGCCCCACTGAGGGCTGTGTTTGAGCTCATATGGATGTCCGTGGTTGTGGTACATGAATTGAAATCGTTGCTGTAGCTGTCTGTTGTTAAAAAGGAGGGATGGCTCCTTTTGCTTCCTCTTACTTTGGATGTAGCCTCCTTTCCTGTTCCCTGTTTGAAGTACTCACGTGGTTCTGAACTTCAAATTGGGCAGGAGCGGGGTCTGTCTTCTGTCATTGTCTTGTATTCTGGAGGCTCGGTGTCTCTCACAGGTGCTCAGGAGTGGCAGCTGTGTTTTGTTTCTGGAAACCAGCACCTTTGTGTGTGTAAAATGTGCCTTTGGCTAGAAATGCTAGAGAACTTGTTTTGAACAGCAACAGGCCCAAATTCAGATGTTTCCTGCCTCAGAGAGCTTATTTGCAAATGACGTTGCTTGATTCATAACCTTCACTTATTATCCTTTAGTCTAAAAATTGTCAGGTTTTTTTAAAAGATTGATTAATGTAATAGTTTATAAACAAAAAATTTTGGCTGGACAATGGAACACTCAAAATCTGACCCTTAGTAATCTGTTTATATATTACATATTTCAATACACGTATTATTGCTCTTAAAGAGCATAAATATTAATGTAGTTTCCTCTGTCCCTTTAGGGTATTTTTTACTGGGTCAAGAATTGGTCAAGAGGGCATGTAAGGTACCACATATTGAGACAATCCTCATGTGTTCATTATCTTTAGGTCCTTGAGCAGCAGTAGTGAAACAGATCTTTGTGCTGTGTTTCCTTCTCCCTTCAGAGTCTTTTCAGGACCAAGCCATTCCTGTCTGCTTGTTGCTGATCAAATGCTGATCAAACAGTTTTGTTCTCAGTGTCTAAATGGCTTCAGAAATTAGACTTGAAAGGCTTGTGTGTTTCCCTCATTTTGTTTTGTTCTGTCAAGGTTAGGAGCACATCAGCTGTGGAGTGGAGGTTTGTAGCATGGCAGCTTTGGAGGCAGCAGGTGCATGTGTGAACACTGCTTGGAGAGGCCTCTTTTTAACCAGAGTGGTTAAAAAGGTGCTGGTGCAACATGATTAATCTTAAGAGCTTTAATAGAGGAGAATGAAGGTAACTGTAGCTTCCCCTCTTAATTACACCCAAGGCCGCACGTAGATGTGTCTCTGTGCATCTGAGGTGCATCAACAGAAGAGGAAGCTTTTCTGGCATCCTCTGGGAACCCTGTTGTGAATGCAGGTCTGGTTGAGCTTGGTACTCCCGAGGAAGGGACTTGCTTTCCCATGTGCACTTGCAGAACTCAGCATGTGACCAGATATAGTGGCAAAAACCTGAGCCAGGAGAGCAGCAGAGTGCATGCTCTCTGACACTTGGGTGCTCTTCAGTGTTATACTGGCAGAACCTTTTGGATTTTGGGACTGTGGTTTGGTTTTTATTAATTGTCCTTAGTCTTTCTCCCTGTGCCAGCCTCAGAAAACAGTGAGGCAGCTGTGTGCCCCAGAGCTTGAACACTGGGACAGAGAAAGAAATCAGAGATACTGCCATGGAAAAACTATTTAAAGGCTAATGAAAGCAGTTACCACTAATGGACTTAAAACATTCTAATATTAGACCTAACAGAAGTATTAAGTTGACGAGGTGTTGAAGCAGCACCGTTTTAGTCACATTCTCAGTGTAGTGAAGCCTGTCACAGGTTCTGCATGTACCAGACTGGGGTTTTGGTATTAACCTGAGCTGGGACAGTTGTGAAGAGTCTGAAGAAAGGAGTGTTTTCCAGCTCATGTGGCTGTGGATTCTTGATAAATAGCTGGTTGGCAGGCTCTGTTGCTGTAGCTAGGGTGGAGGCTATCAGCTCTGTGGTGTTGCCTGTTCCTTTGCATTTCAGGGTGGTAACTGGATCTGAAAGTGGTTAGGGGTTTTTTTTGTGGTCTTTTTAGTTGTTGGGGGTTTTTTTGTTATGCTTTGTGGGGCGTTTCTGTTACTATTTGGCAGGTGATCCGCAGTATGATGGCGAGAAGTCTTGTCTTTTCCAAGGCTTGCCCAACCCTAGGAGCCAGAATTGTTCTGCCTGTCTGATGCTAAATTCATTTCTCCCACCCCTTATTGTTCAATCCTCACTTCACAAGCTATTTGAAGGGCAGAGTTTGACCATGTAAGTAATCTCAAGAGAGTGAAGATAAAATCTTAAGTGAAGTTGTCAATCAACAAAAGGATTAAAGAATGTGTTCTAAAATGTGCTGGGGTAATAGAAAATTCTGAATGTTCAAGAGGAGGAAAGGCATGTCAAGACAAAGAAAGGAGAGTAATTTCTAGAGGCTTAAAGATGACTGTAAAAGAGTATTTACCAGCTCTTCTGCTTTTCTAGGGGAATAACAGATGCCACAGGTAAAGAAGTTCCATTTCAAGAATTCCCTGTATTCAGGGGTTACAGGCTGGCTTGGCATAGCCAATATTCGACATGTGAAGGGCTTCAGTTTGGGGTCATCGGTTCAAGCACAGCCTTGGTCAGCAGTGGAAGAAAGCTGTTGCCACAGGAGGTTTTTTAATGATGTGAGCTGGCAATCTGTCAGGCTCTTAGGGCACGGGTTTCTGAAAAACAACCATAAATGGTACTTGCAAATAAACTTGGAGTCAAAGAAATAAACAGGTGTCAATGATAATCTAAAGAAATGAAGTAGGCATACAGGGAGTAACAGGCATTGAGCACTCATGCTTGTGCAGCTGATAAATGGAGTGTTTATACATTCTTTCATGAACTTCAAATAAGAAAAACTAGTCAGTGAAGTGGTGAGAAACTAACTACATCATCTGCATGTTCACTGTCGAGATAAAAATAGAAACTCATGATGGTAACATTGCTGTGTAGGCCAGGCCCCAGCAAAGCTGTGCTTTCATGGTCAGAATAGGCAGTCCTTGAGTTCCTTTTGACTCTGAGTCACCTTTTTATGTGTACCAAATTACCACTTTTTGATTGTAGTGGCTTTTTCAGAGTCCCATCTAGCTCTTGCTTGTGGTGTGTGGTTCAGACCTCTGTCTGCTGCTCTGCTGTGGTGAGATTGAGGCTGACTTTCCTTTACTAGAGTCCATAGCCAAGTGCTTCGTTCCTGGGCAAAACTAAAGACCTTCTCTCTTGTCCTCTTAGAAGCTTTGCATGGAACATCCTTGCCCTTCCACCTCCCCTTGGAGTGAAGGATGAGATGGTACCAGGCTTTTTTCCACCTCTGTAGCCATTGCTTGGAGTTTAAAGTAATGGTTTGCCTGAGCAGCTGAGGAAATTGTCTTAGTGTGGTGCAGCATTTGTAAACAGTGTTTGCACTGCAATTTTCTTGTCTTGTTGTCTTCCAGCCCTCTCATGTCTTTTTCCACCTCCCTCCACATGTGTGGTTTAAGGCAAGTTAGGCAGCTCTATTCATGCAAACCTAGTTATTCCTTAGGGAAGAAACAACAAATGAAAGTAACTGACCCTGAAGCTTCTTACTGAGGATAGCAATGCTAAAAGCTGTTCTGCGTGGACATGTGAACTTAAAATAGCTCTCAAACAAAACTGATTTTCTGTCTTCTCCCTTTTTGTCCCCATCTTGCCACACTGTGGTCAGAAATGCTTTTTTTAAAAGTATATGACAGTTCTGGATATTTTCTTTGACTGAAATTAGTGCATACTCTGACATAAATCATCTGCTTTAGGGAGAGAAGAGAAACCAGCTGCCACATCACCAGGGCTCTGTCTGCCCACCACCCTGTGTACATGTGATGGGGACACAAAAGAGTGATAGTATTCAGTTTTTGCTGAAGTGCCTGTGTGTGATTTAAGAATTGCAGCTCAGTCTCCTGCCTTGCTGCTATTCCAGTTGCCTGCTGCTCTACCTGATTTACCCTTGCCCTTCAAAACACAGATGGGATTCCCACTTTCCACCTATTTTTTTGCTGCCAAAGAGAGCACAGTTTAATGGATGAGCTGAACTCTGCCTGTCCTGCCTGGATGCTAGGTGCTGACGTAAGTGTGCCTAATTGACATGCATCGATTTCCCTGGAGTGCAGAATTGAAAGGCAGGAGGTTAAGCCAGCAGGATATGTGCTCTTGTTCGAGAGGAACAGTGAAGTAAGGCAGCAAAAATGCAGGAGCAGCTTGCTGTGCTGCACCATGTAAGTGACAGCAGCCTCAGCTGAGAATTCAGGAATTGCTTGGAAATAGACAGATTTTGTTGCCATCAAATAAACCTCCTCAAAAGGAAGGCTTTGTGGAGCCTGTCGTAGCTCTCCTTTAAGATGGTGGCAAGCTGGTAAAAAGTGGAGAATAAAGACTTGAAACTGAGCACAAACTGAATGGCACTAATTGAAATTAATTGTTGCTTTATCTTGTCCAGCACTTTTCCAGTAATCTTTCATCTTGCTGCTTTGAAGAGTAAATAGACTTTATAGCGAGAACAATATGTGCTTTTCTAGCTGCAGGATTGTTTCCAAGTAAACTTGTCTTCCTTTTTCCTCTGATGTGTCTCCCTTCTGGATCTTTGGGTGCACTTGTTACCTGTATAACTCAGATTTAATGATGCCACATGAAAATCCCTGCTGATTTGAAAAAGTAAGCTCTAAGCTGGGTTGTCTAGTTCAGTCATAAGCTTTTAGAGAATCTGGGCAGCTATGTATTTTGGCTCTGGAAAGAAAGATTGGAAACCATTGTAGAAATGGTAGTTGTTTAAGCTGTGGTTGCTTTCTGCCTGCTTAGGCAAGGCCTAATTAGCTGCTTCCTGGCAATCGTATAATAATTGTGATATCTTTAGCTGCTTTGTGGTATAACTTCACCCCAAGAAAGACAGAATTTCGCAGATGGTTTACATACTCCAGGAGAGTAGGCATGCTGTGAAACTCTGCTCTTTGTGCAGCTTACTAGCTGAAGATGGTAAGTCAGATAGGTTTTCAAGCTGAATTAAAGTAATTTATGGAAATTAGGTTTTTGATTGTATTTTTGATTCAGAGCCATATTGGTAGCTTAAAAGTTTTTCTTTCATTGAGAGAAACTCTCTAGTGCAAATAAAGTATGAAAGCTTGAGAAGTGTTGCTCTAAATTCTTAGATTATTAGATGATCACCCCTAAAACAGAACAGGTGCCAGAGCCTAAAGGTTGATCTTTTCCAAGTTACAGTACACCCAATGTATTGTTTGCCACTACAGATGGGCTGTGATTGTTTGTATGCTTGCCTTTTTTTTTTTTTTCCTGTGCTTGCCTCTGCCTCTCCATCTGAAGTTTGTGCAAGGAAACATGCCAGTCAGTTGGCACAGATATTGTATGTTCCCTGTATCAGGATTCCAGAAGAAACACGATCAAGATTGTCTTTTGCCTTGTTCCCTAGCTGTGTGGAAGAGGCCTTTAGGGGGAATGTCTTGGGACACTTGAGAAGTCTCAGGTGCTGACCTGTGAACTCAGTGAGACAAATATATTTTGTCAGGCACCTGACCAAGAGCTCTGAGAACACTCATGCAGAGTGGGCAGAATATTGCACTTCAAATGTTCTGTCCTTAAGCATCAAACCTTATGGTAATTTACATCCCACCAGCTTATTACCCTTGCACAAAAATAAATCTGTGGATATTTGTATAATTTTCCTGCAAAATTATAGGAAATGTAATCTAGACATCTAAGGTTTATTCCTCCTGTTATTTTTTTTTAAGTAGTCTAATTTTAAATTACTTGAACAACAGACTTCCACAACTTCCCTTGAGTGTGCCAAGTTGATAATAGAGCAAACATTGAGTTAGACTCTGTTCCACAACAGCCCTGATGTGGGTATGAGCTTTTTTGTACTGCTTTGTCTCAGTTTCTGATGGCAGCTCTTGGGACTGCTCTAACTGATGTTTCTCCAGAATTTTTTTGGAAGCTAGCTAGCTGCAGCCCTAAAAAGTACAACTAAAATCCTGGAACAAAATTCTGCTTAGTGTACAGCTACTGTGAGTGCAAGGAAAGGTAATGTGCAAGTGAAGGTAATGGGGATGTTAAAAGAGCAATTGGAGCCTTTCTTAAAGGGGTAAGAAAGATGAAATATGTGTGCATTTTTAAAGAGGTGTGTCCTTAAAGCATCCAGGAGATTTAATGGGTAGATTCAGACAAATAATTTTTTTTCTTGCTTTGTCTGTTAAGCAGGCTGGGTTCTTGGCTTTGCTTATGCAATTTCTAGTTAAACTTAATGGTAATGCAATGCTAAAAAAAAAGTCAAAAAAAGGAACTTGTTTTCCCAGACATGTCATACAGAGGTGATTGAAACTGCAGATTTTATTTTTTAAATACTGGCTATAAATCTTTTCTTCTGCCAAAACCTTGCTGATTTTTAATATTTTTTTTAACTTTCACTGGCTTTGAAAATTAAGGGAGATTGTTACATTTCTTACAGCCTCTGCCCTGAGGTATAAAGATATGGATATCTTCATGATTTGCATAAAACAGCTGAAGATCCCACAATTGCCTAAGGGATGGATCTCATCTCACCACAAACCTTGTCTTTGTTTTCCTCTTCCATTTCTCTTGTGATAGTTGTGCCATGTGGGGAGTCAGGTCACATCTCTGACCTGACTGAAGAGGCTGCTTGTGTTTGGTTAGGCAAGGGAGTTTCCAGCATGGTCTTTAGGTAAAACTCATTTCCAAAATCAGGGGGAAGAGAAACAAATACCTTTCAGTGGTAGCATGAAATAGATCTCCTGGATAAATAGATTTAAGTGAAGCACAGATCTGTATGTGTGGAGATCCTGCTTGCATCTGCTCTTACGTCCTCCAGTTATGCATTAACAGGAAGGTTGTGTGGCTGCATTTCCGACCACAGAAGTGCTGTTCCTTTCTGCATGATCATCAAGTACTTAATAATACCAGCTGATACGATTTAGTAAACCCAGTGAAACCACAGGACTGGAAGAGAAAGTTGTAAAATTCAGGAACTGGTTTTGATGAACAAGCTTGTTGTCTTTGGCCTTTCTCAAGGTGGAAATGTCTGTTAGCACTTCTTCTTTGGACATAGGTACTGAATATTCTCTTGGTCCTTTTTGTCTGAGATTGCATTTAAAAGTGCTCAGTTTTAAGAAATGTACACTTCAGTGATAGGAAAAAATTTTGGAATTTAGAATGGAAACATCATGACATGCAAAAAAGTGCTAAATAGACTGTATTCCTTGTTCTGTTCTCGCAGTACTATAAATGTAGGAGAAGTCTAACACTTGATTCCTCTGAGATGTATTTACAGAGTTCAGTGTAGCTGACTTGCTGGTGATGGATAACAGCTTTCCCTTTGGAACCGAGAAGAGCGACATTAAACTTTTGGAAGAAGATTTCTCTGTCCCCAAACTAATCCCTGCACTGTTCTTAACAATTTGAAATGGAGAGGTAGCACTGCAGGAATAGCTCTTCTTTCTAAAAGGGTTTCCTCTTCACTGAAGAATCTAAAAACAAGAGGGGGGGGGGAGAAAACCACCAACTGTTGCTTTTCCTGCTCATTGTTTGTGGCAGATTCAAACCTCAAAAGAATTAAAACAGTTTTGGTTTCCTTATCTCAAAATTTCATACAATAGTGATCTGTAAAGTATTACTAGGGATACCAAGATATGGAATAATTTTTTAGTGTTTTTAATAAAAATTAATTAAAAAATGAATTTTTGGTCTTCTGAGTCTAAAGAAACCTATACCCGTTTTTCTTTCTTTAAGCAGTGAACTGGAAAGCTCAAGGATGCATTGAAATAATTTATATAAACTTAGCAATGGTAAGGTGTAGCAAGTTTTAAAATTAGGCACTTCTATTCCTTCCAAAATCTTAAAGCCATGATCAGGGGTTTGTGTTTGAAATGGGCTTTGAAGAACTGAATTTTAAGGATTGTAGTAATAATTTGCAGAGCCCTAATATGTCTCCTTTGGATGTGCTTTTGATTCACTACATGAGGAGCTAGGTCACTAAAGAAAAGACTTCCCATAAAATCTGGAATACTTGATACTGAAACTGCACACGTGCAGATTCTTCTTTAAATGAAAACAAGCTTGTTTTTAAAAATAGAACCCCATACTTTCCTTTTTATGTGAAGGGAAGTATGAGTATACATGTACGAAATGCAGAAGAAACTCCGTGAATGCTCCTACGATCACTAGCTGACCTCTTTAGGCTAGAGACTTGGTTCAAGTTTTGGCTAAAAGGTGGTGACTGGGATATTTTCTTCCGTAAATAGCATAAATCCCTAAGTTTTCAAGCAAGTCTGCACCATGACAGGGTATAGTAATGTGATAGCTGAATTTAGCCGTGGACCCCTACCTGGACTGCCTGCTCTGAGAAGCTAGACACTGATCCTGTGCACTGAGGACACTAGAAAAGTTGTCACATTTTCAGTGCTTGTGGTATCCATGTCTAGACTAAGCCTTTTCTAAGTCTAGACTGAAGTCTTTTCCCCGGAAAAGACTTAGTGCCACTTTCCCTCTTTGCCACAGGATTTGAATGGAGGTAGTTGTTTTCTAAATAAACACACACAAATTGTTGCTTATTTTCTTTTAACAAAAGTTCTTTCTAGTAGAGACCTTTGACTGGAGAACTTCAGTGTTCCAGTGAGACTTGCTGGAATGTTCAGTGTGGAACAGTGTAAAGAAGTGTGTTCTCTGTCACCCGGCATCTGTTACCTCAAGTAACCATTGCCCAGGACTTGTTTGCCCACGGGATCAGACGGGGTATTTACATGGCTCGTGATTGGTTTCAGGCCAGTTGCTGAAAGCAGCCTTGCTCAATCTTTCCTGGGCCTTGCCCCTTTGTAAGTGCTGAGGTGATTAACTTCACTTTTAGACTGCTGGCGGGAGCACACTTCCAGCTTTGACCTGGTAATCTTCTCAAATCCTGTCTCCAGACCCTCCTATTAGGGGATGAGGAAAGAAGGACCCTGGGTGTAAAAGGGTTGACCTGCTGTAGGTTTTCCAGTCCCACATGCACGGGTTTAATAGATTCCTTCTAAACAAGGTTTTTTTTTAAATCTGCTCTTTGTAGGGTCAACCTGCTCTGCTGGTTTCCTAACCTGTCTTCCCCCATGAGTGACCTTTCCTAGCAAAATCACTTTTTCCCCCAAGTACTTCTAAGTAGCTCCCATGAACTGAGACTGGAAACAGCTTCTCATCCCAGAGGTGAACCTTATTTTATTGAGCGAGTTCATGTCAAAAGTAAAATGCCAACCCTGCAAGAACTAAAGATTTTTGATTACACCAAAACTGAACAAACTGAATGTCTTTGGATTCTACAAACAGCTACTGTTTTAAATCATATTGACACATTGCAAGTCATCCAAAAAGTGGTTTTGTAAAGGCAAAGGTAGATTAATTTAAAATTGCAGTGATACATTTTTGATTCTTCTCTGTACATTATTATCTTTCCTCACAGCCTTGTAACACCGACAGCACAGGATAAGAGAGTAATCTTTGGCTTTGAACTATCTATTTAAAACCTTGTGGTTCCGTTGCCAGCTGCATAACTATTCTTTGTTGCCTCATTGCCAGGAATTGCACTCTGCCCTTGGAAAACATAGCTTGGATTTTTTTATCTTAGTTTTTTTGCTGTTAGGTGTGGCTATCCTTTTCGATGTCATTAGGTACCTCTTTCGTGCTGCAGCTTGTAAGAAATTCACGTGTTTTAGGTCAACATCTGGACCAACATGACACTCAATCACTTCTTGAGGTTCTCTTAAATGTTACTTTTAATTCTGCCAGTGCTTGTTTACTGCAAATTCAGATGTCACCAAACTTGACCAGGAAGAACTATTTTCAAGGAGAGAAGAGGCAGTTTAGTTAAACCCTTGCACTAGGTGTTGCCTTTGTTTAGGAGGTAGAATGTAGAACGGAATTCACAGCTTCAATACCATCCACTAGAGAAGCTTCATGTGTTATCTTTGTGGGTTAAACTTTCTTTTGTTTAATGTTCCATTAGACCTGGGAATAAACACTTGAGTTTGTTTCAGGGTAAGGAGGAAATCTGAGGACCTTATGAGTTTCATGAATATAGGGGAAAAAGTGACTTGCTGCTTTTGGCACCCTTGACTTTACCTTTTAGGGTGATGTGTGCTGGGACTTGAGTGTCTGTCCTCTCTTGTATTGCTTGGTTACATAAAAATTAATCTGCCTGGAAGTTAAATATGCAGGTCTGTCTGTTGCAAGAGATACTATGTTAGGCTTAGAGCATCCCTTGTGACTCCATCCTTGGAGATACTCAAAACTTGACTGGGCACAGTCCTGAATAACCTGTTTTAGCTGACTCTGCTTTAAGCAGTGGCATCAACCTAGGCAATCTCCAGAGGTCTTTTCCAACTTTAATTATTCTGTGGTACTGTGCCTCACCATTTCTTAGTTTGACCTACTCCTCAAGCAAGAGTTTTAAACAATATGGATTGGTGTACTTCCCTAATCAACAGCCAAATCAAGTTTCCTAACCAAGAAGAGAAAAGGAATTATGGATGCCTTTTCCCCAGAAATGATCTGTCTCCTTCTGCAGCCAAATACTGATCTGATGACAGCTAATGGTGTGGCGGGTCTCCAGCTTAATCCTGTCACGGTCACCTTAGTACTGACTCCAGTTGTTGAGTGTAGCCCAGTTGGGGCAGACTAGTTTTTGTTTGCATGGACATGGGCTGTTTTTCCATGAATGGGTTGTAACTTGTGTTCCGTGAAGGAAGCCAGGAGAAGAGTGTGCTGGAAGTTTCTCTCTGCTCCATTCTGTCTGTAGAAAAGACTGCTGAGAGAGCAAGCCATCGAGCCTGGTCACTGCAGTCACAGAGAGTGAAAGCTGCTCTTGTTCACTTTGGGTGGTTGTTTGTGTGTCTGTGGACATCACACCCAACATTTGTCAGGCTGACCCGAGGTTGGATTGAAATAGATGTGGGCACGGATTGTGTGTGATGTTCAGTTGTTACGTGAAAGTCAAACTCACCTTTAGTTATGGGTTGAGTTTGTTTGCAGGTGTTTTGCATCCACACCTGCCTTGCTGCAGGTGGCTGTTGCAGTGTCATCAGCTTCTCCCACACATTCCTTATGTGGCTTTAAATTCTTCCAGGGAAAGCAGCCTTTAATAGCAAGGTACCTATTTTGTTGGCCATTTTCATTAGGTGTTACCTTGCTCTAAATTTACTTATGTAAGCTCATGTTAATGTGGCATGTGGTATAACTAATAAATAGCTCTGTGCTAGAAGTGAACTGCCTTGTCCTCTGGAGTGCAGGGAATGTGGGAGTCTAATGCTTAGATCTGGGCACACAGAGTCAGTAAGTGCTGGGTGAATCCATGGAGAAGCGTGTGAGTACCACAGATGTTCTCTCCAGTGTGTCTTGTGAGTTACTGAGATACCAGAACGTTGAGTAACCTCAGGGTTACTCCCTGCAGTGTGTAGTGACATGAGCTCTAGACCCTCCATGCAATACCCTGGCAGGCTGTTCTCTCCAAAGCCAGCAAGTGTGATGGGCGTAGGGGCACGTGGAAGCGCTGGAACAGGTAGCAGTCCAAGCTACAGAAGGGAGCACCTCTTGTATCCAGTGAACAAAGCTGTATTATGCTTGTCAAGGACAGAGTTTCACATTTAATTACAGCTGGATACTGTAAACTTGCTGCTTTGTTCTGTTCCTCTAAGATACTACTGCATCTCAATTTGTGGGTGTTTATAAATGTGCCAGCAACCTTGGACTGAAGTCACAGACATGTCTAAATACTGATCTTTCTGTTAAACTTGAGACCCTGCTGATCTGCTTAATGGCTGTATTACTGTCAGATCTAAGGAGTTAGCCAGGGGACTAATGAAAGTGAAGTCACTGCTCCATAGCATATGTGGAAAAGATAAAAACCAAGCTCGTTCAAGATCAGATTAGAGCAGTGCTGAACCAACCACACTGTTGGGGTATTTCAGCTATTTCTAAAAGCAATTCAAATACACAAAATAATTTTTCTTCTTTTGAGGTAATGGACTCCTGGGCAACATAAAATATGTGCTTGGAGCACTTAGAACGGTACTTATCTCTTAAATTCTCTTATGTGATCTGGTGAAGTGATTATACCCACATAGCTTGTAGTCATCTTACATTCCTTTATTAGCTGTGGGGACACAGATATGGCATAAATTGCCTGAAGTATTTCTTTGCATAGCATAGCTATGCCTTTGAGGGAAAACAACATTCAAATTTCATTTTCCAAAGTAAACAACGTGCAGGAGCATACCAGCAGCTTTTAGTAAGCTGTTCTACCAAAAGCACAGTTTTCTTGAAATTGTGTGAGCAGCCTTTCCAAACAACACTGTTATCAACGCTGTTTCTGGCAGCCCTATGCACACAGGCACAATTCTGGAAGTCTCTTGCCACCTTCAGCTTTCAAGGCTGTAATTCTTTAGAACAGAGGAAGAAGCAAAGTTTCATCTGTCCTGTCAAGGAAACAGAGTTTCAAATGGCAGGGTCACCTCCCTCACACTTCTTCCCACCCCGCAGAGCACTTGTCAGAGGACAGAGGGTTACAGAAATGGCTACAGTATCACTAAAACTGAGTAATTGCCTTGGGCTTTTCTTGCTGGAGAGTGCTCTAGAACGCCACTTGTCTGATTTCAAACACTGAGCTGCAGGACAAAAGCCAGCATGTTTTTCTGTCACTCCTAGAGGTGTTCTACCCATGTCATTATATTGATATAAATAGGTCAGGAAGTAGAGGAGACTGCAAGGGCTGATCACAAGTGCTGACCACAGCCTGTGGAAATCTTCCACGTGAAGCTCCACCAGTTTCCTGGCCCATGGCATTGCTATTGTATCTCTTTTCTGAAAAGACTGCTGCATCCAAATACCATAGTTGTTTCTTTCACAAAAAGTACCAATTTGTGTTTAGGAGGGGAAGAACCTAGTTTTGGGGGGAAGGGTTCCTGTTCCTGCTCTTTAAGGATCAAGGGTGTATTGCTCTGCCTTTGCGACCAGCTCTATCTTTACATTGGTGTTCCATAGAAAGAACTAGAATTTGTAGGATACAAATTAAATTCAATAGTGTGAGACAGTCTGATGTCTTTTCACTTGGAAATGACAAAGAAAGGAGAAAGAGTGATCCCTGTGATCAATGAGCACATTAAAATGTGTGCTAGTTGTGGACTGTAGAGGTGGAAGAGGCTAAAGCAAGCCCAGAATGGGCAGGAGAGGGATGTGCTATACACCCTATTGTGCCATCTGGTCAAATACACTGTACAGCTATGATTCTTCTTGAGATCACACAACCTTTCCACATTTCAAATTCCTGAACTCCTACCCCATACCCAGCAATATGCAGTTTTTTCCTTGGGAAGCCTAGGAAAAGAAAGCCTATCTTAGTCCAAGAGAGCTTGATTTGACCGTAGCATAATGAAGATCAAGGGGTGATGTGGCATTGTCTATAAATATATGTGGGAAGGGAGGGAAAGCTAATGCATAGGTCAGCATCATCACAGGAACAGAGAGGTATAAACTTGGCCTGGAAATTAAAAGAAAGCTATTGATCATAAAAACAACTGGCTCAGGAAGAAATGCCTGAGTTGATAACAGGGATGGGGCATAAAGCATTAATAATCTCAGTTTCCACCGTGTGATAAGGGTAGGAAATTGCCCATTTTTATCAGCATTAGATCCTTTTGTCTGCCTTTTGCTCTTTAAATGAGCATTTCCCTGTTATTCCCTGTAGTTACAGAGCATAATGCAGAAGTTACTGCAAAAGGTGTGTGCCTAGCCAGCGGTGTCAGCCAGGGAGGAGAAGTGAACTTTCATTGTGATGATGCCCTTAACAACACACTTCAACTTTTGTTCAGCCAGGCAATTGGACCAGATGATCACTGCAGGGCTCTTCCAGCTGAAATAGTCTGTTCTATCCTAGAAAAGAAACAGGAGTGTTACAGAAATGAAAGGTTAAAAGCAAGCATTGCTTATTACTTGTGGTCACTCCCAAGAATTTCAGGAACCAAATACTGAAGAGTTTTCTGGTTTGCCCTAGG
>NW_008236487.1:2107730-2150044 GCF_000691975.1 Corvus brachyrhynchos | reverse complement strand
AGTTAGCCAGATCTTTTGGGTCCATGGTAAAAACAGAATTTGTGATAATTTCTGGGGTGTATGTATGGGAAATGACAGGGGAGTGGAGAGTAGACTTGGCTTTTACTGGTAGCTCCCAATGTAATAGGAAACAAATTCTTCACATTTCTCAGTCATCAAGTTGGAGAAAACTAAGCTTTCTTAACCGCAGCATTTGTTTCTGTTAGCATAAACTAATGGTAAATATGTAGATATTAAATTGTTCATTGCCAGTGAACAACTAGAGGGAGGGTAGTTTTCAGATGTTGAGGAGCCCAGGTTGTTCTGTGCAGTTAACGCTCTCCAGGAGCACTGTGTGGATTTCCAGGAAAGCAGCTACTGCCATGCTGTGGTTCTGCCACCACTCTTGGTCATTCCCAGTTTACAGAGCTGTTACCAGCCCATTCTGGCTGACTGAGCCTGAAAGCAGACGTTGAATGAAGTTGAAGAAAGTGCTTCTTAATTGCAGTATTTTTCTTTTCCAGACATGCCAGCAGCAGCCTGTTGGTATTGTCACTGAGAAGAGTCACAGGTGACCTGCAGTCTCTTGTGCTCCTCCTTGCTGCATTAAAAGCATTTTGGAAAAGGGTCATTCTGGCTAGTGCTCAAATATAGGATGTTATGGAATAAGAGTTTATGGAAATTACACAGTTTGAGTCCAGGGTCCAGAACTGAATCATCTGCCAGTGGAAATGCTGGACTGCCTTATGGGACAGATCCTGGCCTGTGTGCAGCACAGTAGCAAAGCAGTGCCTGGGTCCTGTCAAGCCATGCTGGGCAGAAGTTGTTTCACAATGCAGTCTGTGAGCATGGAGAGCTTTGCCTGTTAGGGAGGTGCACACAGATGTCTTCTACAAAAAGTGGTCGTAGGTCCCTTGGTGGGGGCTCTCAGACCCGCATTAAGCAAAGGCAATGCTCATGCCCCCTCACAGGGCTACTTCCTCTGCCAGATATCCTCAGATGAACCTTCCAACTATCTGCCTCAGACCCCCTGATATCCTTGCAGAGGAATGGCCTTTATCCAAAGGAGGGTGGAATTAAAAAGACTAGACGGAGCAGTCCTTGCGCATGAAAGGCAAAGAGAGAAGCTTTCATGTGTCCTCGCTACTAGGAACAAATTCTGCTGATGGCATCCTTACACTTAGGTTGAATTTAATCTCTGACTAATTCGTACCAAGTCTTTTCATGTCCCCACCAGTGCAGCTGTATTTGAGGACACTGGTAATGTCTGCCTCTGGAACTGATGACTGCCATCTTATTCCAGGAGCTGCCTGCCAAGGCCTCAGGGAGAGGAGAGTAAAACACAGAACCACCTCCACCTCTTTCCTCTCACTGGTTTCCTAACAGATTTTCGTTCACTCCAGGCACAGAGCTTGGCATGGTCTTTGCTGAGACCATGCGGGTTCCACGGCTGCAGGGGAATCGCTATCTGGGCAATTGAAACTGCTCAGTGTTCACTGAGAGTCAGTGTTCAGCCAAGTGGGGAGGGTGCTGCGTGGTTACTATTTATAACCTGTGTAACAATATGTGCAATTGGTACTATCTGATACCCAGAGCTGAAAGTTTGATGTTGCGAGTTTTGGTTTTCCCATTCTCTACCTACTGTTTGTATTACTTTTTGAGATTCTGGTACATTTTCTCATGCTACAGAATATAACCTCTTTATTCTGTTTGTCAAGGTTGAGCCCAGATGTTGAACTGGTTATTTGCTTACAATACATTCCTGTCTGCTGGTAAAATCTTTCCTTGTACCTATGAGGAAAATGAATGATGGGGAGGTATCAGACACACCAGATTGTGTGATAGAGACAAACTTTCATTAAGTTGCTGGATTTGATCAGTTGTCATTTGATGGTCTCACAGTTTGTTAGTTGCTAAGGGTTGGATTTTGCTTTGCTTTTTAAAATTATTATCCTTACTGAGAATTGTGGAGCATGCCAGAGTGCAAAAGGTTGGTATTCTTATCTTGGAAAGAGGAAAGATTTACATGAGTAAATTTATCGAGGGTTAATACTAAACGAAGTTTAAGATACTGTCAAGAACTCCAAAATGTAAGCACAGTAAAAGTATTTTGAGGAAAGGATGGGATAAAGACTTTTTTCCCCTCTGAAAATAAAGTCAGGAATGCAGCCTGGGAGAGGTTAGAGAGGAGGTTTGTGGGATGTGTGGAATAGACCTCAACCAAACGATCTAATTTATGAAATAAAAGTTACAGGATTGTTGTGTGGGTGTGTTTTCTTCCTGTGACAAATTGGGATTTAGCATTGTGTCCATTGAACATGTTCAGTATCTCTCCTGTTACCTAGAAGCCCCATACCTTTCGAGTCTAACAAGTAGATTTTACTGTAAGAATGAGGTGTAACTCCATAGTGAATGGATCAAAAAAGATAAGCCAAGCCATGATGGAAAGTAGTCTTCTGGTTCCTTTCAAAGCCTGCTTGGTGCCCTGCTCAGACTCTGCTCAGTCAGTAGTGCTCTTGCTGAGGTGTGTAATTCTCCGCCTCTGCAAAACAAAATGAAATTGCTTAATTGTATATTATGGTCTAATCTAGTGGCTGATGTGGGAGGACAGTACATGGCTGTGGAGCCTGTGGAGCATTAAGAAACAGCCTGATCTAACCTAGATTGAGTTTGTTGTCATGGCCATTTCTGATTTTAGATGTACAGACAGACTGCAGAGCACATATTTTCATGCATAACTTGGAAGGAGAACGGAAGGCTGGGGTAGTGGTTTGAGTTACAGGAGCAGGGTATACCCATGAGTGGTTATAAACACACGGTGGGGTTTTCTTTGGCAGCAGTTGAAGCTTGAGGGTGTCAGCCTGCTCTGGGGGGGCTGGGGACAGGGCATATTGGAGCAGCAGATAGCTGGGATGTAGAGTGACAGATTACCAGTGACCTCATCTGCAGGTGAGTCTTTGAGACGCTGTTCCTGGTTGGACTTTCCTTGTTAAGGGAAAGGAGGTGGCAGTTCTGGAGGTCTGGGTTTAAGGTCCAATTTCTTAGGTGTTTTTTTCGATTCTGCATGTACATTTTACGTGGTAATTATACAGGCCACAGTTGCGCCCATGGGTTATAGCATGATCCCAACCCTTCCTGAACTTGTCCTAGAATAAAGCTTGGGATTTGTTTTGTTTTTAAAGTTCAGCAGCCTCTAAATGAAGTGGTTTGTGGGCTGGAGAAATCTTTATAGCTTTTTTATTCAAATATCTATTTACTTAGATTTCTTGGCTCCCAGAAGAGTCTTGCAAGATGTGTATAGGGAAGAAGATTCCAAAATTTTAAACTTCCTCTGCTTTCTGTAATCAGTCTTCTTCCACAGAAAATGGTTATACATCCACTAACTAATCTGTAATCTGTTTGAGCTGCTCTGTGCAGGGGATTTGTGATGCCATACCTAGCTGACTGTGTAAGAATGGTGAAATTCGGAATCTTCTAATCCTGTTTTCTAACTCCCTTGTCCTCCACCACTTCCTTTCGGGAAGTGCTTGCCTCTTTTCCACACCCATAACAGCTGAGAGTTGGAAGCAGCACAAATAAAACTTGCTTTCCATGTTCATTTTTTACTGTCTGTAGCTGGAATATTTGTTTGTGAGAGTCTGGATTTGCCGAACCACAGAGGGGTGAGCCTTGGAGTTAAAAGTCTAGGCATCTATCTGCTGTGATTAAAATAAATGCTGGCACAAATGACCAGTCTTTGAGCTTGCTTCTGAGGTGCCTAAGTGTTTCTCTTAATGACTGACACAAATCAAGGTGGCTTTGGTAAATTCAGCCTCGTTTGGATCCCGTGACTCTAAGTAGTGATAAGTAATCTTTGCCCTATGTAAGGGGGAATCACAGAATCAATGAGGTTGAAAAAGACCTCTGGGATCACCAAGTGCAACCTATGGCCAAACCACCACCATGTCAACCAGACCACAGCACTCAGTGTCACCTCCAGTCTTTCCTTAAACACCTCCAGGGATGGTGACTCCACCAGCTCCCTGAGCAGTCTGTTCCAGTGCCTGACCACTCTTTTCATTGAAGAAATTCTTCCTGATGTCCAGTCTGAACCTCCCCTAGCACAGCTTGACTGTCGTCTTGTCCTGTCACTTGTTCCCTGGGAGAAGAGGCTGACCCCACCCTGGGCCACATCTTCCTTTCATGTGGTTATAGAAAGTGATAAGGGCACTCCTGAGCTTCCTCTTCTCCAGGCTAAACAGCCCCAGCTCCCTCAACTGTTCCTCACAGGGCTAGTGCTTCAGAGCCTTCACCAGCTTTGTTCCCTTCCCTGGACAATCAGGTAATGAAAGGGAGAGCTGAAGCACATTAAGTGGAAACAAGTGCACATAACAGAAAGCAAGCACATACTGCAGAAGGTGCTAGAGATTTTCATTTTTCAGATCTCTGAACCATTTTACAGGCTCAATAAAGAATGGTAGTTTATTTCCTCTTGTCACTTGCAGATCCTTTGGTTCTATCTGTCTCTTTGTTCCTGTTGATTATGTTTTCTCCTTTGCAATTGCTTTTGTGATCGTTGCAGCCTGTGTTTTGGTACTAGGTTCTGGCAGATAGAAGCTTTTGCTTATATAAATTTTTGCAAATGTGTTCATGTGAATTTCATTGGTGAATTTCTTTTATGAGATTTTTTTTTTTTTTTTCAAAATACGAATACAGGCTCTATTTGTTTTCTCCCTGTGCCATGGAATGGTTTGGGGTGATCAGTGCACTGGCAGAATCTGGAGACCTCAGTGGACTTGGCTTACTGAGCTGCAGAGGTCATTAAAGTGTGTTTGTAGCCTCCAGTCTTCGTTCTGCTCAGAGTTTCTAATTGGGGCAGAACAGTGTTCTTGTTCTCCAATGTTCAGTAAAGCTTTTTTCAAAAAAGCTGGTGTTTCTGGTGTTTCTTGTGGTATCCACAGCATGCTAGCTTGGAAAAATGAATGGGTGCGTGTCCTGTATCGTGTCACAAGCTGATATACCTTGCTGTGCTAAGGCAGCCAATTTGTTTTATCCCCGTTTGAAGTCATAGAAATAAAGTTTTGTGGAAGTGTAATTCTGGTAATTGTAGGAGCCTTTTTTTGGTTGTTTTTTAAAGAGGCACTTTTCTCAGGTTACTATAGTGTTTGCAGAACTCTGGGGAAGTGCAGCTTGTAAAACTGGGTGGGAACTAACTTTAGGATGGATTTCTATGTTGAAATGTAACATTAGGAACAGCTTCAAAGCACTTCACATGAGGGAATGACATTCAACTTTGTTGCTCTGTTATGTGGTGGTGTGAGAATGAGACCTATCCAGATGTCCTACTATTATTCCCTTATCATCCTGTGAGGGGACAGCTACCTCTTCCTCAGTATAATTTCCTTTTTTTTTCTTCCAAAGAAAAGTGTTCATCTGTTTCTTGGTCTCTCTCTTTGTTAGTGTTCATTCAGTGTAGGGACTGCTATGATCAAAGAGTTGTGTATGAGAGCAGCAGCAAAATGTGTTTTTTGAGTTCTCATAGATAAAAGGTTGCACTTTGTAAGTCAAATGCTTTCAGTAGTTGTGTTGTGGCATTGAAGAAATGGTTAGTAATAAGCAACGTACACATTTTTCTTCTGTACCTTGATGTGAATTTGGGAACCAAAACATTTTCTGTAACTGCTTCTGTATTTGTATGTTTCCATGTTCTTGGATATAATTAGCATTTCTTCTCAAGTCAGTACTGGGTAGAGTTTTTCTTGACATGAGAGTTCTATGAAGTGTTTGTGTATGTGCTAAGAACAGGTTCTTGTATTTGCAGCCAAGTTCATATTTGGTTTCTCTTTCTCCCACTTTTGGCCTCACTTGGGAGGGAGGGTAGACAGGAAAGAGGTGGAGACCCAAAAGACTCTCTCCCATGTGGTGGGCAGAAGAGCACCAAGTCAAGTTTAATAGGTTTATTAAAACACAGTTTTTTGACAGCTTATTTGCTTGAGTCTTGAATGTTATGAACGGGAACCGATCTAAACACTATCTTAAAACATGCTGTGGACAGTGCTGATGTAAAAGGGAAGCTGCAAACAATGGCAACCACGCCTTTGTCCTCCTGCTTTCCCCTCCTTGGTCTGCATAATATGGAGCTAAAATAGTTGCCAGTTTTGGCTTTAGCTTTTCTTGTCAAAATTGTCCTCTTTTTGCCATCTGTTCCACAGTCTTACCGCTGCCCTAAAGCTGTACTTTTGGTACCTGTGATCACTTAGAAAGTCATGAACATATTGTAGAAAATCCATTTCTTCAGTTTTAGCTAAAAGTAAAAGAAATTAAATCTTGGAAATGAAAACAGTTTTTTCATTTGTTGGAATAAAGATTTTTTGGCTTCCTAAAGAAGGGAGGCTTACAGGATTGAGCCGTTTGTTCATCTGCTTTTCAGTTCATCCTTAATAACTTTTCAACAATTTCATCCAGATTCAATGAGGAAGAAGAGTCTCAAAGGTAATTGGTTTCCTACAAGAAAACTGGAGGCTGGGTGGAGGAGAGAGACAAAAATAGGTGTCCCCACTGTCTGCAGCATAAGCTTAACTATAATCTGTGCTTAGACTTTTGCTAGCCAAGTTGCAAGTGTGTCCTGGCTGCCTGGCTACTGCAGTAATCTCGGAGTTTCCAGAGCATGTTTCTGAGTCTTGCTTAGGCAGAAGCTACAGAAGGGGCAGTGAAAGGGAGGCAAGGGCATGGGGGATGTTGCTGGAGAGCAGTTTTATGGTCATGGACCAGTCCGCTTTCAGATTCCATGTGGTATTGCCGCTTCTTCTTGATGTCTGACTTCTCAGAGATTTGTCTGTCAAGGGTGCATCCAGGGTGTTTGCCTGGCTGTGAAATAACTCAAATGCAAGAAAGCATTTACATTGTGCTCAAAGAAACTCAGCGTTCTGAGGTGCAGCTGGGCAGTTACTTTGGCACATGTTTTATTCACTCCTGGTTTAGGCTAGAGGGAACAAGCTGTGAATGTAGATGGAATTAACTCAATAATTTCTGATGGAAAAAAAAGAGATTGCTGAAAAATACTTTCCCACAGTATTTTATTCTTTTCCCGGGCTCAAGGCATTGCTTGAATGAACACTTTTAACAAAATTAGGATGGAAATGTAGAGGAGGGTGGTGACTCATATAGTGGGGGTTTATTTGCCTGAAATATATAAGCCCTGCATTTGCAACACTTGCTGCAGAACTTCAATTTGTACAACCAAATTCATTATGTGTAGAATTTGCAAAATCTCTTCTTGTCTCTTGCCTTTGGCAGAAGTAGGGCACTGGGCCTTCTTTTCTCGTGTATGCATTTGATAAAATATTCATGTTCCTGCATCTGTGGTGACTCTTCGAAGGAACCACCACCTGGAATTATTCACTGCCTGCATCTCTGTGTTTTTCATTGGTTTCTTTTGTCCTTGGGCGAGTACTGGAGGTCCTGAGGGTACTTGGAGCCATGAGTCAGTGACAACCTCCTGCTATTATTGTAAATAGCAACGTGAACACTGTTCTTGCATGCGTTTTTCCACGGGCTTTGTCTTCCTCGCCCAATGCCACAGCCAAGGAATTCGCAGAGCTTCTGAGTCAGCAATCAGCTGCCTCGAGACAAAACATGCAGGATACTGCAGACTTGCAGAACAGCCAGCAAGGCACACAAGTACCCTGGAAACCTGGCAAATAACTCTTGCCTGCCCTTGCTTTCCTCCTGTAATTTCCATGTTCTCTGACGTGTTGCTTATGGGTTCCAAGGGCTTGGGGTGTTTACATCAGGAATGCAGAGTTCTAGGGAGTGACCTAATGTGGTGACTGAAGCCTGGGTGTTTCACCTGGGGGCATAACTGATTTCCCAGGCTGTGTGAAGCAGGATGTCAGTAGAGCTGCCGTGCTAAGGTGGCCCCCGGAATGTGCTGGCTCAAGTGACCTGCTTTCTGCAGGTTTGGCTCCTGGCTTGGCAAACCCTGGACACGGAGCAGTAAGTTCCTAGAGTGACAGGAGGTTGGGTTTTAACTTTGGAGTCTTTGAGCAGTGCAAAACCAATGCCGCTTCACTTCCTTGGTGAAAAACTGCGGGAGAAGCAAGAGTAAGAAATGATCCCTATGGTGTCCTTACATCTGGGTTTATCAGTAGTGGAATGTGGACTAACAGACCTAAGTTGTGACTCCACTTAATTGAGGTCATGTAACTTCTATTGCTTTTTCTGAAGAAGTCTCAGTCATCCAAAGCACTGGTGTAAAGTGAGTGTTTGGATGGTAGAGTGGGGGTGCAAGAGGTGGGGGAACATAGGAGAAGAGTATTCAGCTTGGAATGTTGTGCTGTTAATGAGGCATATGGGTTTAGACTGTGGGTATTTTGTTGTGTTTGTATGACACAGGCACACTGAAATGACTCCTTCAGAGTTAGAGGTGTTTTGTTGGAGTTCATTGTAATATTTTTCTTGAGAACAAAAGAGGAGACACAGGCTTTCAGTACGTGATAGGGCCAGAAGAGAGGTGGAGAGGGACTTTTTACAAGGACATGCATTATAGGACAAAGGGGGGATGGGATGGTTTCAAACTGTTAGAGGGCGGGTTTAGACTGGATATTGGAAAGTTGTTCTTTACTGTGAGGGTGCTGAGACACTGGCACAGGTTGCCCAGAGAAGCTGTGGATGCTCCATCCCTGGAAGTGCTCAAGAACCAGTTTAGATGGAGTTTGAGCAACCTGGTCTAGTGGGAGATGTCCCTGCCAATGGCAGGGGCATTGGAACTATGTGATCTTTAAGGTCCCTTCCAAACCAAACCATTTTAGAGTTCTCTGACTTAGGCCTCTGTAGGGGTGCAGTGGTTTCCCTGAGATGCAAGCATGGAGCACATTTCCAGCTTCACAGCCGTGAAATTAAGATGGAAAAATAAGGAAAGCAGTTCCATCCTGCTTAGTGAGCAGTACTGATATGGGCATGGGCGTCGCTGTCAGCCAGTTAGAAAAGCAGCTTCATGGGTACTGAGTCCTCTAAGGCAGTTGTCCTAATAAAGTTAGAATTGCCTTCTGCACTATAACCCATTGTTGTACTTTGACTTCTGTAGGAACTTTTATTTTTAAAAACTACCAGTTTGTGGCTGTATGTAAAGGTTTCCAGGCCTCTTCTGCTGTTTCTAAACATAAACGATAAATACCATGTTAGGCTGAAAAGCAGGAGTGCCCAAATAAACTGCTGCAGAGCTGCCATATGGGAGGGGAAGAGACATGAGCTGTACTGTTTGGCTTGGCTTCCTGTCTGCTGGAAGCAGGAAAAGAGCTGGTGGGAATCTAAAAAGTTTTATCCAAGTCCACATATTTCCCTTTTTACCTTAATACCCTTTGCAAAAAAACAAAGGGCAAAAAGCACCTCAGAAGTGCTTTCACTTCAATAGTTCATGCATGTTCCCATGCTGCCTTCGTATCTGAAGGCAAACAGAGCTATTCTTTCCCAGAGAGCAGGGTAATCTAGTGTATGTACTTAGTATTATGCATAAAAGAAAGAAGAAGGCTTATTATATATAAAAGAGAGAGGAAGAGAAGATATCTATTCTCTAAACAAAATCTGTAATTGTGATTGAAACAATTAATTCTGTAGGTCTCCAGCCTGCTTCTGAGGGACCCCAGAAAGGAGTAGCAGAGCTCATGATAGCAGATCTGCCCCAGCAGATTAAAGTAGACCCCAGCTGCCCCCCAAAATTTTGTATGGGCCTGCACATCAAAAGAAGTTGAGAACCACAGAATAGAGGAATTAGTATGGGAATCTTAGAAGGATCATGCACCAGCCATATTTCACTCTTAGGCTGCTCACTTACTGACAGAAAGATGTGTGTAGGCTTTAGGTAAGGGAAATGTTTGTACTGCTTGATGCAACAGAGACAGGCTTCCTTTTTTCAGTCTTGACATATTTTCCTAAGAAATTGATTGCTATTAGCAGGTTTAACTCATTTTTAAGATCACAGTGATGATCGCTGTGCAAAAACCAGTCTTGGCAAGGGCTCTATATCGGCTTGTGCTATGCCATCCTTTCTCATCTTTATTTATCATGACCAAAGACACATGTCTTTTTAGAATGAAGGAACCAAAGCTTATTTTACTGATGGAGTACCAACTCCTGAAGTACTTTGTGGTTAGCAGTGTTTTTAAGACCAGCCCGTAACCATTGCTGTGGTGTTACACAGTAACTGCGACATAGCAGGTCAGCCTGTTTTGTTTTACAACTTCTGTCCTCTCCCAGACATTGTGGGACATCTGCCTGTTTATTTGTAACTTCTCTGCTCTTCATGCAGAAAGAGTTTTGATAAAACTTCCAAGGCACTGGCTCAGGTTAAAGTATTTTGTGATTTAACAGAGGTGTGAGATGTGCTGCTGTCTGCAGTGAGGCTCAGTGAATTCTGCTTCAGTCAGCTTGGGCAGAAATCCTTGGGATATCAATCAGCTGAGGACTGACTGGGAATCTGGGCTCTCAGTTCAGCAAGACAAAACTTTGGAACGAAAAAGAAAAGAGCAAGTTCAGTTACACTTTCTTCTTTTTATTTTCTAGGTTAATAATGCTTGTAAGCCAGAGGTGAAAGTGGCTCAGCGGAGCAACATCGGGAAATCTGGCAGACTGGAAGAGCACAGCTGCCCCCCTGGGCAGCTGCCAAGTGTGAAGCATGGAGGAAAGTAAGAACGAGAAGGTGAACCAGGCTCACGTTCTCTTCGACAGATTTGTCCAGGCTTCCACCTGCAAGGGGACTCTCAAGGCTTTCCAAGAGCTCTGTGACTACCTAGAACTAAAGCCTAAGGACTATCGTTCCTTCTATCACAAACTCAAGTCCAAGCTCAATTACTGGAAAGCCAAAGCCTTGTGGGCCAAATTGGATAAAAGAGGCAGCCATAAGGACTACAAGAAGGGGAAAGCATGCGCCAACACGAAGGTAAGAGGCTCATTCGCCGTGGTCCTATTACCCAATCTCTCTGGCATACACAGTAAAAAGGTATGGATGTAGAAAGATGTTGCCTGGTGTCACTATAAGCCCAGGCAAGTTTCAGGAATGTTCTCACAATTTTAGCATTTGGTGAGCAATCAGAAGTTCCTTTTGTCACCACCGGATGTGACTGCTCACCTGAATGTTTGTATTTTATCCAGGAGAAGCAGCCAGCAAGTTTTTACGTTGTGAGTTTCTGTGGCATCAGTCCTATAGATGGCTTGGAAAATCTTAATTGGTAAACCTTTAATCTTGGTCGACTTTCTTTTGCATTTTGACGGTAACAGGAATGTGTGCTGTTGGAGTCTAGGATACAAAATATGCATGTTTGGAAATTTCCAGTTTTAATTTAAAAATTCTCATGACTCTCTCAGGAAAACGGAGCTTTTCTGCCAATTTGGCAAAACAGACTGTTTGCCATTATTTAGAAAGTGATCATTTATATTCTAGGTTCAAAGAAAAAAAATATGCTGTGGAAACTCACACCAGTTCTTTTTAAAAGGTTGGTATGTGTGGTATTTACTGCAGGAATTCCTGCTTTTACACACACACACAGAGCATTTTACTTTTTTTTTTACCTGAATTATTGTGAGCTGGCATTTAGGTGCTGCACCTCCTTGGACAGTGCAGTTTGAAAGCAGTTCTTTATATCTGTTATTGATACGTGAATAGAATAGGTTGGTTTTGTAAATAATTAAGCACTCTTTTTTTTTGGCTCCTCCCCCATTTCGGGCTGGGCGAGCTGGGGCTGATCGGAATCCTTTCATTTTTGGGGGAATAATTAAGCACTCTTTTTTTTTTTTTTTTTTCCCCCCCCCAAAAAAAGGCAAATACTGCAGAAGAGGATAAAATTAGAACAAGATTCTGTCTTCCTTCGTTGAGGACAATAGATGCTGCTCTTTCTCTTGAATAGTCACCTCTTGAGAGAAGGAAATACTTTAATTGGAGGAATTAATGATTAATTCCTTAGTATAGAATTGAGGGACAAATACATCTTGTTTAGAGAATGTAGTTTCAGATCTGTGGACTTTTATTTTCTCCCAATTAGATATTAGAAAGTTATGTTAGTTTCTTAATTGTTTATCTTGTTTCACTTTCCAGTGGCCATTTTCATATGGATGGAGGCGTTTATAATGAATTACTATAGTAACACTTGGTAAACTCTGACAATCAAACAATTGGGCACTGTTGGTAGTCACAGTGGGCAGTAGCTTCGACACCCCAAAAATCCGACCACTGTTAAGGTTTACATTTTTCAGGCAACATAAGAAAGGAAGGATTTACAGGAAGATAAAGGTAGTAAATGATGTTTGTGTATACTTAGGAATAAGCCTTCCAAGTGCTATGAGCATCATGGAGAAAAATTCTAAATTTTCTGCAAAAATTTATTGCCCTGTGCATTCATTAGATCCAGGATTTGCTTTTATTTTGAATGGAATATAACGGGTTGAAGTGAGTTAGGGTGTTTAAGTCTGTGGAATGAAGATAGGTGGTTTATGCTTTCCTGAGAAAGAGATGGGAGGGAGCAAGATGCAGAGGTCTTTTAACTTATTTGAATAATAGACTATAAGAGTGATTTTTGCATCTAGGCTCTGATTGTGTTTGTTAACACTGTGGAAAATGTTGCTTCAATAATAGAGATGAAACATTAAAGAGGAGATTTGATAGGAGGGTAAGTGAATAGTGCTTGATTGTGAGAGCATATGAAAAACCAGATGTGAGCAGAGGGTGATATCCATCTGTGAAAGGCATTCAGAAAATCGAGTGTGACATTTATCTTGAAGGGAAGTGGTGAGCTGAGTTTAGAAGGACATTAAATGCGTTGATGCAACACAGACAGGCTTCCTTTTTTCCGTCTTGACATATTTTCCTAAGAAATTGATTGCTGTTAGCGGGTTTAACTCATTTTTAAGATGAAGGGCTCCATTTGGCTTTGTTGGGCTTGAATTAACATCTGGGCAGCCACAAGGAAATGTCAGAAAGGTAGAGATTTTAGCTTGGCCAAAAAGCAGCCAAGTCTTGAGTTGGAGAAGTTTTGTGAATTGACAGCTCTGACAAAGCTGATTGAACCAGTGTCTCTGAATGAGGTGATGCAAAGACAGTTTATCGAGGAAGATCACGCAAGAGATCATGGGTGAAGCCCCCGGGAAGTTGGCAGTGAGAGAAATCAGAGTCCTTCAGATGGTGCTCTGAAAGTGGTTGGAGACCCAGAGGAGTACGGAGGCTTAAAAGTCATTAGAAAAGGGTGTGCTTTGAATAAATACGTGTAACCAAATGTCTTTAAAACATCTCTTCAAGTACACTTATAAAGTGGATAAAAGGAGTAAAGCATCCTGGGAATGATGTTTGACTGAAGAGGTTGCTAGGGATTTCATGTCATCCAAAAGCTTAACCTATTTCATACACCAAAGCCAAGCTAAAGAGAGTTAAAATGGAATTGGAGAACTGGAATCAAGAGAGTGGTTATAGAAGTAGCATGTGGTGAGGTGGTGATGAGATAACCAGAGAGGCTCATGAGCTCATATGTGACTGTCCCTCATTGAATTGATGAGAGAGAAACCTCAGAACTTGCTGGTGTTGGTGTGAAGGACACAGTGATGGGAGAGAGCAATGACTGCAGTGGACATTTTTTAAACTAAATTTCACTATGTATTCCTCTTATCTTTTCATATATGTTTCTATTAATTTTTTGTTTCCTATCCTAATGGTATCTGCCATTAAATGTTTAAATGTAGTTCCTAGGAGATAATCATAACTGTTCAAAGCAGAGGCCTTTTGAGAACTGAATCATGTCTGAGTTGATGTTTCCTAACTCACTTAGCTTTATATTTCTAATGCTTAATGTAATTTGCAAACTGTTGATTAAAAGGTACAGAAATTTAAGTGAGCACGTGAAGATGATAGAATTTAAAATAAAGATTAGGGTTTTATCCATGGCATAGTAGAAGCTGATCATGTCTTTAGGAAGCCTGGCTTCTGTACACTTGAAAATAAACTTCATACTTTGTAGGATAGCTCTTAACTGCCCATTTAAACATTGTTCAGGGGTGAGGTGCTGTGCCTGGAGTTGGGCAGTTTGTGCACATGGCCAGCATCCAGGCTAACCGGAATTCAGATAATCAGAGTTCATGAAAGCAAGTTTTGGACGTGATGGGTTGTTCAAATGTAAATAGTTACAAATGGTGCTCTCTCTTCATTGGTTATACAGAGAATACAGCATTTCAGTTTGCATTTAATGTTCCATTACCATGGTGTTGTTACTGGAAACTTAATATAATCTGTCTGAAAGATCTTGAGCAAGAAGTGTTTTTGAGGGGTGAGACTGCTTCAGTGCAGGGAGTTGCAGCAATTGCTTGGAGTCATTGAGGGGAAAGGGAACAAGGAATAACAGTAGCTGCCTTTATTTGGCTGGACTTGGCATCTCATGGAGTTACTGCTGTCTGAGAGTATCAGAAGGTGGTTTTTTATGAGACATCTGAAACTGGAAGAAGCATTAGAGGTGGAAAAAAATCTTTTCTATTTTTAGTTGTGCTTAGAATTTGTTTTATAACAACATAATTTAATGTTTTTGTGAGGCTATTAAAAAAAAGGCAACTTTGACCATAAATTACTTACCTGAGTATTTTACATTCAGAACATCTAGAATATGAAACATAACCTAAATGCTTTTTAACCACATCCTACTATGAGGGCAGGGAGGAAGGATAGAGAGGAAAAAATCCTTTAGGTTCCTGTGACAAAATTGCAGGCAACTAGTTTATAATTCCATGAAACCTGAGTCTGAATAGTCTGATTTTAGTACAGTTCCTTTGCTGTTGTGTACTCCATCATAAATATTTTATATGTGGAAATTTATCAAAGAATGAAAGTCACCCAATTCAGTGTGTTCTTGTTGCTTATTGAAATCCAGGCTCTTTGAAGATTGTAGTTTTCAGCCAAGCAAAATTATTACCTGGATAAATATGATATGCTGAGCTAATTTTCCAGGAAGTTTAAAAAAAAGACAAGGTGGTGTTTGGGAGTTACACTTACCTACAAAGACAGCAATATTAGATTGGAAGAATTGAGGATCCTAGTTGAGGATCCCTTATATCAAATTACAACATGGACACCTGTTCAATACACAGTTTTATTTAGGTATTTATTAGCTCAGAGGTTGGGCTTGCCTTTTGTTCCAAATACTTTCAGATTCCTGAAGGTACTAAAGAAGCAGTGGTGTTATTATTCCCTTCCCTTTTGTCTAGACTTGGATCTCTGCCCTCAGATTTATGTGATTTCTTATCTTACTCAGTAGTCTTACATGGAATTTGCATGTCAGTAGCTATGTCATCACTGCTGGTTTTCCATCATTCAGGCTTTACATTTGCAGTTTCACGGTGCTTGCAGAATTTTTTGCCCCAGTGAATAAGTGGTGGGAATGTGGCAGCCTGTAAAATTTGTCAAATGGGGATGACCACTGAACACAAAGTTTTGCTTTGGGATTGGCTGTTTATCAGAGCACTGGCTCATGGTTAGATTCTGGCATTTTAAAGAATTTCTCAAAGAGCTTTCTTATGCAGCCACAAGGATAAATAAGGATCTGGAAAAGAATCACATGGCAGCAGCAGCCGCCTCTGTAGCAAGGTCTTTATTCTGTGTGTCTGGTTTACTCAGTGGAAATCAAAGTACAATAATGATATGACAAAATGGACTGTGTACTGTATTTATGTGACTGCACGTACCAACACTTTCTTTGTGGACCTCGGTTTCTGTGGGTAAGAAGTGTCTATGACTATCTTGGCTTTTTAATCTGAAATTATTTTGCTGTATCATTCTGTTCTCAGAAGGTACTTCAACACTAGACACGCACGTATGTTGCGTTCTCAAGTTGTTTATTAGCATCTGATGGTGTTTGTGAAGTAGAGTGGAAAAAGATAAGAGAAGGTGAAAGACCTTTGATATGACAAAGGTTGGGTTGGAGAAAGGATTTGTCTGGTCACACAAAGTTTGTATTTACATGATGTTGACTTCCCTGAAGTCTCCTTTGCTGCAGTAGTAGAAGCACCAAAGCACCAACAAAAGCATAAGTTAGAGTGCTCTGACTTGGCTACTCTGTTATTTTGAAGTGATGGTGTTTATAAAAACATTAGTATCTTGTGTTTATCTGCTGTAGCTGTTGCAATGCTACTGAAGATATTCTTAAGAAAGGCCAGCTCAAGATTTGGAAGATGAGGAAAACTTGTCATTGCTCCTTTTTTATTTTTTTATTTTTTTATTTTTTAGGTTTGGTTTTGTTTTTTTTTTTTTTTAAGAAATAAAATGGAATATGGGAGGGAGAAGCCTTCAGAAATATTGCTGTTCTCCAGGTACTTATAGAGCTTGGAGACTATGACTAGGCAGCTCTTCTTAGAGCAAGGGTTGCAAGAACACTGTTTTACTTGCCTGCTTCCTCAGTCTTTTCACTGCTCTGCAATATACTTCATTTTCAGGTCTTGGTTACTGCTTTAACCGTATCAATGGCAGAACTTGGCAGGTAGAAATAGAAGGACTGACCTGATATTTCAGCTTATGTTTCAGACAAAGAGCACTTACTCCCAAGAGCCATGGGATGCTTGGAAGCTGCTGCAGAAATCCCTATTTCCTCCAAGGACTGTGCAGTTACCGTGTGCTGGTTGTTTTGCAGTGTCTGATAATTGGGGCTGGACCCTGTGGCCTTCGTACAGCCATCGACCTGTCGTTCCTGGGAGCCAAGGTGGTGGTCATAGAGAAGAGGGATGCCTTTTCCCGCAATAACGTGCTGCATTTGTGGCCATTCACCATCCATGACTTGAGGGGCCTCGGCGCCAAAAAGTTCTATGGCAAATTCTGTGCAGGATCCATAGACCATATCAGTAAGTACAGCCACTGCTGGACACAGCAGCACCTCCTGGGTTCTTCCTGGGGAGAAGGAGGTGAGGCTGTGGGGTAATGAAAATTCAGCCTACACCAGTCCCTGCTCTCAAGTAGTTACGGTACAATCCGGCATTACCTTTGCATCATTTATTCTGGGCTAGTCGTGACATTTAGACATGCAGTGTTCATCTGTCATCTTTTAGACATTCCCAAGGCATAGCTTCTTCCTACTCTGAAAAGTACACTTAATGCTCAAACTGCTTGGTGGTTTGTTTTTTCTTTTTTTGGATGGATAATTTTTTTATTTTTTGCTTATACATTCCTGCAGCTGTCACATTATTCTGTTTCTCTTGAGCAACTTGTAAAGAAAAATTAGTGAATGCTTTGCTTTTGGAACATTCTTGTGAGTGTCAGTCTGGAGAAAGGAGGAACGGTTTTGGCTTTAATTTTCAGAAGAGTGATGAAGATATGTTTTGATTAAATATATGTTTACGTGTTAAAATTGAGAATAATCTTGTTGATTTCTAAATTCTGTTAAATCAGTCTTCTTTGAAAGCTCAATGCTGTGGTGGAGCAGGAGTTATTTTTCTTTACTTTTTTCTTCCCCAAAATTGACTGTACATGGCACAGCCAGGTGTTGCCCACTAGTCTGTGTTCTCTTTATTTGAAATTTGGCAACAAATGGTAAAACTGGAAGATCTTTGTAACTTCAGTCTTGCAGATTGCTTTTTCCTTCTAATTTCTTTTCATTTTTATTCTTCCAGTGTTTGTGCATTTTGTCACTTTTTTTGTGTATCAGCACAGCTAAAATTTAGTGTTTAGGTGAAGGTTTTTTTCATTTCAGCATCTGAAATATGACAGCAACGTATTTTCCTTTGTATTAATTGAGTTTGCACACTGTGATTTTCATTCTCATTGTCAAAGTTACCTGAAGAGGAAAGAGGTGGTGAGGAGCTTCCTATGCCCTCACTAATCCAAAGGTGCTGGGATGGAAGTGCAGGTCAGTATTACAGCCAGGCTGACCCAGTGGCTCTTTGCCATCTGTGACAAGTGCAGCCCTGCTCGTGCTGTCTTCCCTCCTCTACTGCAGTTCATGTCCTGGTTGTTTCCCTTGTTGCTGATTAGGGGACTGAAACATCAAAAAATTACTCTTTCTTCTTTGAAAAGGGTTGGCTTTTCAGCTGTGTAGAATTTTCTTGTCATGCTGTGATATTACACACCAGGGGTACTGGGGTGAAGTGCTGGGAACACCGTGGGGAAAAAGAAAGTATCAGCTGGTCTTCAAGTCAGTGTATCAGTAATGTCACACAGACACACATGGGCACTTGTGCTCTTTTCTTTTTCTTCTATTTCTTTATCATCTGCCTTTTTTGCAGGTATCCGTCAGCTCCAGCTCATCCTTTTGAAGGTTGCCTTGATCTTGGGAATAGAGATCCATGTCAATGTGGAGTTTCGGGGGCTCGTTTACCCTCCTGAGGACCAGGAGAATGAAAGCAAGTAGCACTGAAATGGGTGTAGAGAAGGGGGAAATGGTTGTAGGATACACAGGCTCTTACTCCTTTACTCTGCTTATGATGTTAAGGCCTTTCCTCTTGCTCCTTTAATCGGAGTAGTTATTAATCCATTTTTCCTTGGGTTTTTAGTAGGATTTGTTTTTTCTAGTGACAAATCCAAATTAGTTACTGTATGAAACAAAGTCACCAGAACAGCTACACAGAAATAGACCAAGACACGGTAAATTGTAATTGCTTCTAAAATACCTAAGCCTATTACCTAACATTTTGAAACATTTTTTTTCTTTGCATTCACTGAGGGTATTTATATTGGTGAATGATCCTTGTTATGCTTTTAGTATCACTGTGAAAACTGTTCTCTGATCACCACAGGAGATGTGGCTTACTTGTTTTTTGGCCTTTTATTAATTGTATAGGTAGTAGAGAAGTTTATAGCGGCCCTTAAAGGAAATAGGGGAATTTTAGCAGAGCTGTGTCTGCCTCTGATTCGCGTGGAATGGCTGCACAGTTCAGGAGCAGCCCTGTCGTCAGTGTAGCTGTCCTACAGGGTTTCTTGACTGCTCACGTGATGAAGGGTTTATTTGATAGTAAGAAGTGGTTTAATCTGTTTTTTTCTATTATTGTATATATGTTGTCACTGACTTGGCATTTATCTACAGGAATAGGTTGGCGTGCGTTGGTCCACCCCAAAACCCATCCAGTGTCTGAGTATGAGTTTGAAGTAATCATTGGAGGGGATGGCAGGAGAAACACCTTAGAAGGTAATGGTGTGTCCATAATTCACCTTCAGAAAGAACTTACCCTTAAATTTGTTGGAACAAAATGGCCTTTAACATGCCAATCAACATCTGGAAAGACACTTGACAAGTGAAAGGGAGATTAAAAGTCCATGTGAAAATCCATTTGTATCAAAGATGTGGGTGGTCTTTGTATTCTTCCACTAAACTAGCAAAGACATAAGGGGTTTTGATCTGGATAATTTTTCCTAAATTTGTAGTGTTGCCACTCCTGCCTTCGTGTGTAGGAACTGAGGTGTTGAGTATTATTCTGTGTAGCAAAGAAACCCATATTAATATTTTTTTATGGAACTTGCAGCTTTGGGACCAGAGATGAGAGAGGGGGTGGCGGGGAGCTTTTTCCCTAAACAACATTATTCTTCTGATGAAGCAATTGTTCTTTCCTCTGTGGAGGAGTTTGTAACCCATCACATCCCTTCTCTCTATTTTGTGAGTGCACCTGTCTGTGGCATACTGAGCCTTCTCTGAAGGTGTGTCTGGTTTTCAGTGTTGCTACTTTCCCCTTCCTGTAGGGTTTCGCCGAAAAGAATTCCGCGGTAAACTTGCAATTGCTATCACAGCAAACTTCATCAATCGCAACACCACAGCTGAAGCCAAAGTAGAGGAGATCAGCGGTGTGGCCTTCATCTTCAACCAGAAGTTCTTCCAGGATCTCCGAGATGCCACAGGTTTGCCAGCACTTGACAGATTTCCAGTGGAAACCATTTGTCTTTATTATTACAACTCTGCAGCTCAGATTTGTATGTTTAGTCAGGAACGAACATCTTGTGCAAGGCAGTCAGTCATTGCTGTCTCTGAAATCTGACTTCCCTGCTTTTGCAGCTGTTCTGCTGTACAGAGCAGATGTGTGTCATTTTGGTTCAGAAGCAGAGAACTTACGGTTTTCAGGAAATCAGAGCCCTAAATGGGAGGAGGTCATGAATCCGTAGTTCAGCTTTTTGCACTCCACATCTGAATGCAAACCTTAGTCATGATAACTGGATTTTTAAATAGAGGTAGCTTAATGCAGGTGAAATGTGCTGTCTGTGGTTTTGTTCACAATTCAGATTTTAAAGTCACCCAGAGCATGGGAGAAAGTTGCTTGGCATTCTCTGACATTTTCTAATCATGCAGTTTCGGTTTACTTTCTTCTGATAGAGCTTCTGTTGCACATAACTCCTAACTGGTTCCTTCACTACCATGTCTTTTGTTCTCTCACAAGGCATTGACTTGGAGAACATTGTCTACTACAAAGATGATACACACTACTTTGTCATGACTGCCAAAAAGCAAAGCTTGCTGGATAAAGGAGTGATACGGCATGTGGGTATTAACTTCTCCTGTATTCTCTGTAAGCTAAAATTGTGGTGACAATTTACTTTTGGTAGGGTGAAAGTAGGAAAACATGCTCTTCCTCCATCACATAATGTGTTTATACAGTTGTTGTTTCAGAACATGAATGTAATTCTGTTCTAAAAGGCAGTTAATGTCCTTCTGATGTATTTTAAACCATCAGAAGAGTGTTACAAAACCTGTCCTTTTCAAATTTGTATCCCTTTGTAGATTTGGGAGTTTTGTTCATGCTGAGATAAAATATGCTGAAAGAACATTTGGTAGCTTAGTTGAGCTTCCCTCATTTTATGGGAATGAAAAATGCTCTAGAGTTTCTTCGCCCTTTCACAGTCAGAAATGCAAGCAGGATTGATTGCTGTTTGCAATAAAAGATTTATAGATTTTCTCCTGGAAGCATTAACACAGGAATTAAAGAAATTAGAAGACAAACTTGTGTGAGTGGATTTGTCAGAATTTTAATGCCAGCCACTGTATATTCCCATCTTAAAAGAAACTTGTGGATTTGACCATGGCAAATGGTCAAATTCAAACCAAACTTCGCCGGTTTTGGCAGGACCACGCTGACACAGAGGTCTTGCTCTCACGGGAGAACGTGGACCAGGAGGCTTTGCTAAACTACGCCAGGGAAGCAGCAGATTTCTCCACTAACCAGCAGCTGCCATCGCTGGACTTTGCCATCAACCACTACGGGCAGCCCGACGTGGCCATGTTTGACTTCACGTGCATGTACGCGTCCGAGAACGCGGCCCTGGTGCGCGAGCAGAACGGCCACCAGCTCCTCGTGGCGCTGGTCGGGGACAGCCTCCTGGAGGTGTGTGTTCAACTTCTTGGGTGTAAGCCCTGAATGGAAGCATGAGCACAAACCTTTGCACCCATCTCTGAAATGTGTGCTGCCTGACAGAGAGGCGCTGTGAGGAAAGCTGCTGTTTATTATAGAATAAAGTGGGAGGTTTGAAGGAAGGGTGGGAGTGTTGGGAAAACAGAATATTTAGCATGGTAATGATCTCGCTAAAGAAAATGTGTGCAGAGCTTTTTCTGAAGTTCTGTCTGTTCCATCTGCTTCTTGTTGGGACGAGTTGACTCTCTACAGAACCTCTACTGTAGGCCTGCTAATAATTAGCATTTTGTAGTTGTTTAAAAGGTACAGTCTTGAAGAGAAGCTGTTAAGGCACTCGGGCTGTGAATTGTTGTTGGAAAGAGGGACATTGGCTTTGTGAGAGTTCATGAGCTGTTCACCATACAGCTGCTTTCTTCTAACCTAGTGGGAGTGGAGCTTGAAGCTAATTACTGAGTTATAATTTCCCAGCAGATTACTGCCTGAATGTGTACTTGATACTTCTTTAAAATTTTCCCTAAGTGATGCTTTTCCTTTCTCTGCTTTTTTTTTTGGTAACCTCTAATATCAGCCGTTTTGGCCAATGGGAACTGGAATAGCCAGGGGATTTTTGGCTGCAATGGACTCTGCTTGGATGGTACGAAGTTGGTCGCTTGGAGCCAGTCCTTTGGAAGTTCTTGCAGAGAGGTAATGGAGAAAGTGAATGCATTTACAGTTCTGAGTCCTTCAACATCTCATCATTCATTCCAGTTTCTTCTAGTACAAATATGTAGACAGAATGGGAGATACAGACTCTCACTGTTTTTAGAGAATGCTTGAAGGTATAATTCAATTGAAGAAAAAATATTTCAAAGGAGTCGATAAACTGAAGTATATGGAGGAGTAAGACATGTTGCTATTCTTGGTCCTAGTTTTAAAAGATTAGATGAGGAATCTTTTCTTTAGGTGCTTATTGACATTGCATTGACAAAGTGAGCCCAAGTTACTGTCACCATCCCTGCAGTAGCAAACCAGATGAAAATGTAGGTGCTTTTAAAGTACCAGATACGAAAGTTCTTGCCATCTCCTATTATCCTGTAAAAACTTTCTCTTATTTCCTTTTAAGGAAGCTGTGACCTGCTTTTTTTCATGTTGTCCTTGGTCACTTTGTTTCATATAAGCCAAACAGTATCTTGTCTCTTTTGAAGTATTGAGTTCTTGATGTTTTTATCAGCTTTGCCTGAGTGTTGTTTTGGTGACTCAAGGTGCTCACTTGGAGATCAGAACTCAGGTAATTAGAAGATGGAGTAAGTAAAACCAACAGTCAGTAGATCCAATTTTAAACTTCAGCTACTGCAGCTTCTGACTGTCAGGAACCATAGTATAATTTCTAAAATTGCACAATGGCACAATTCATACTTAAAATTCCATTTGTTTGAATTTAAAAAATCAGTGAGGAAAATAATGTTACTGTTGAAGCCAGACTTCCATCACCTTTCCATTTGCCACTTCAGACAACAGTAAGATCTTCTCTGAGCTTTCTCTTCTGCATACTGAACCAACTCAGTTCTCTTGGCCTCTCCTCACAGCAAGTGCTCCAGGCCCCTCTTCCTGAGCCCCTCCTGTGTCTCAGTGTCTTTATTGTACTGGGCAGCCCTTTCAGTTACGCTTAGTGTACTGTTCTCTTCCCTCCTTTGGAATTCTGAAGTTGTATTGAAGTGCAGATTTTAATATGCTTATGCTGACTCTTAGCTATGCAGTGTCTGAAGTGGTTAGATTTCTGATTTCAATGTTTATCTCTCCAGAGTTTACTTAGCCATAGTAGTAGTGATACATCTCTTTTAAAAAAAACAAAACAGAACAAAACCTCAAACCAGCCAAAACAAACAAAAAACCTCAAACCACTACAAAGCCTAAACCAAACAAACGAACCAAAACAAAACCCCAAACTTTTTTTTTATGTTATTTTCCCAAGGGAAAGCATTTATAGGCTGCTGCCTCAGACCACCCCAGAGAACGTGAGTAAAAACTTCAGCCATTACAGCATTGATCCTGCCACCCGATACCCCAATATCAACGTCAACTTCTTGCGGCCACAGCAGGTAGGTCACAAATGGTGCTTCTCAGTGCTTGTGATCTGCAGTGTCTTTCCTCAGGTGAAGCTATGTCAGTGTTTTGGGAACAGACAGTGATGTGTGTATAATATGGAAGCAGTGAAAGGCAGATACATCAGTCCAGAGTAGACTTTTGTACTTGAACAGATTCCTTTTTAGGAATTTTTGATTTTGGTAATTTTAGCCGTGATACGATACAGGAAACCAATAAATTTATTTTTGTGTGTGTGCGTGTGCATTTTCTTTGTAATAATCCAGTCCAGCAGTCTGTCATTGCAATTTGGTATCCACGGAGCAGCAGCAGTCAGCTGGACTGTTCAGTGCTGATGAGCTGATCCTTGCTGTTGTGAGGCTCTTGGGGTGGGATTTCTGCTACCTACATGTATTTGTCTTCTTTTTTGTGCCTTCGATGTTTCCTTATTGTCCTCTGTTATTTCTGTATGTATCTGGGGTGCATGGCATGCTGATCATCTTAAATGTTTTTGTGTGACATTTTAGGTACGCCACTTGTATAATACAGGAGACTTGAGAGACATTCACCTGGAGATAGAGAACTTTGTGAACTCCAGGACACCAAAGCTGACTCGAAATGGTAGGCCTGGCTGCTGGCCTGTTCATTTTGGTATTCTGGAGCTGGGTCAGTGCAGGAGCTAGAGAACAGCAGGGCTCATGGGTATTATTTAACCAGTCTCTGCATTTAGAAAATGTGTCCAATAATTGTTTTGTCAACAGTTTGAACTTACAATTTTTCAAGTTTCCATTAGCATGGGAATTTATTTTTGTTTGCCTGTTTTCCTTTGCCTTATAATGCTGTTAACTTTCTAAGCATATTTGCTTGTACAGGCAGTTCTTTTCACCTCCTTTATCTATAAAAATGTCCTTGCTTAAAGTGCAGAAGCCTGGACTGAGTTCACTCTAACAATAGACTCAATTCTTACAAACATAGCAGAAGGTATTGCTTGTGCAGTCTTGCATGTTCCTGCTTTCCTTTTCTTAATCTCATCTCTCAACGGAGTGAAACCTCATTTTGCTTGCATTATTCTGAGAGCTAGATGCCTTGTGATAAGCATTTCAGTATCTGTCTACTTGTCCTACCCTGAGGGGTATGTCAGTCTTTTCCTTTTGCATGCCTTGTCTTGGATGCCCACATAGTGTTTTGGGATTCTCAGGGTGGCTCTTTGCTGCTAAGCCTCCCTTTCACTGCTGAATAGCTGTGTAGTCTCTGCTCTTTGCCCTGCAGCCACATCCCTTTAGGCTGTAATCTCATCAGATCTTCTGGTAAGACAAGGTCAGAACAGGTCAGTGCTTTCAAAGGAAAGTTTTCAAGGGAAAAGAAGAAGTTATAGAAGTACATTTGTAGTTCTTCCTCTAGAAATGGTGTATCTGGGCTTTAGAGAGCATTGCTACTGAATGTCCTTTTGATCGTATTTAACAAGCCTTTGCAACTGTTTTATATTTCCTGGGGCTCTTTTACGATGGCTGGGGTGAAAAGTCTGGCAAGTTACAACTTAGATAATTACTTTTCAGCAAATTAAAAATACTTTCTTGGATTTAAAATGGGTATGGTAGTATATTTAAAAGAAAATAAAAATCCTGTCTTCCATTACCCATTGTAGTAGAAGTTTGTTTTTTGCATGAAGGTTTTGTTTGTTGGTTTATGGGGTTTGTGTTGTATTTAGAATTTGAGCTGTTGTGCATTTGTACTTTAAAATGTGCTAATTTTTTTACAGAGTCTGTAGCTCGCTCTAGTAAATTGCTCAGTTGGTGCCAGAGGCAGACTGATGGATATGCTGGTGTTAATGTGACAGATCTCACAATGTCATGGAAAAGTGGCTTAGCTTTGTGTGCCATTATCCACAGATACCGTCCAGACTTAATGTGAGTAACTGGCTGCCTCAAATAACTGGGAAGGGCAGGAAATGAGTGGTATTTGGAGATAATAATATGGAGTTTGAGGCAATGAATTTGTGACTTATGAAGAAATGGATTCAAATGAATTTGATTAAGCTTGATAGAAACCAATGTTCAGTGATTCACTAGCGGAGTGGAAGGTCATGATAGCTTGATGAATTTGGAAATAAATGTGTTGTTGTTTTCCCTTCTGGATGAATTGGCAGAATTAACCTTCAAATTGGTACTGAGAGGAAAGCATTATTGACTGACAGATTTTATGTGTGCAGAGAGTAAGGAACAATTCATAGCTTCAGTTAAGTCTCTCCTGAACAAGTGTCTGCATGGGCCTTTATAAATTTCCTGTTGAACAAAGCAACTCTTTTTAAAGCCTTTCAGGCTGCTCTTTTTAGAAGTAGTGACCCACAGCCTAAATAGAGACGTTGTTACTGTTTGCATGCTGACTTGTTGGTTGGATGAATGGCAGAGGTGTCCTCTTCAGTGATATACTGGGTAAAACAGTGCCGGGATTCTAGAATGGGAAAACACTGGCTGGAAGAAGTGACAGTACCAAAGACTCTGGTACTTTAATCTGAAATGTCTCCAACTTCCCAAAGGGACATCAGAAAAAGTAAATTCTAGAGCTGTGCTTGTAGACATAATCCACTGTAAAACATACTGAGAAATTGTGGAGTTATTCCAGTCTATATGCACTGAAGTACTTCTACATTGGTGTACTGGAGTTAACCTGAGCTACACTGCTTAATAGCTCTATAACTTGTGGAGAGTTCAAACAGCTTTTTAAACAGTTAATGTAACTCTCTACAAGCTATAGCTTTTTATATAGTTACACAAGTTTTGGAAAAATCCAGCAGGACAAAAATATGCATCAGTCAAGAAAAAAGGGGACAGAAAGTGAAGATTTAATTTAGTTGCAAGCACACAGAAGATTTTATGTAGGGGAAAACGTACAGTCTTACAGTAAAAGAGGAAGTGAAGATGTATTTCAAAGGGTAATACTTTTTAAGAAGTGAAATCTAGGTTTGTAGGAGGAGCAAACAAATTTCAAAAGAATATGTTTGAGCCAAAGTTCACTGTAATTAAGTAGCATCCACTTTGCCATGTTGGTGGCAAATAAATTGAGGTTTCGAGTGGAAAAAAAAAATAGAGATGGATGCCTGAGTTCTTTCAGAAGACTGGTTTCTACTTGATTCAGTGCAAGGCCTCTTTGTGCCCTTTGCAGAGACTTTGATTCTTTGGATGAGCACGATGTGGAGAAGAATAACCAACTGGCCTTTGACATCGCTGAGAAAGAGTTTGGAATATCTCCCATTATGACTGGAAAGGAAATGGCATCTGTTGGAGAGCCAGATAAGCTGTCGATGGTGATGTACCTCACACAGTTCTATGAGATGTTCAAAGACACCATCCCCTCTAGTGGTAAGCAGTTTGGGGCACTTCTGTCAGATTTAAAGGCTGCTCCAGGGTGAATGTGTGTGCTTCAGTTACCTTCAGGCTGCTTGTGCTGAGCACAGAGTAGTCACTCACTGTAGCTTTACCTTACAAAAAGTTGACTTGTTACTGATGCTGATAAAGACCACGTTAGCAGCAGCAGGAGCAAAATAAAGTTAATATACAATAATGTCCTCAAAAGTTCTAAACTCACTTCACTACTAGATAAGTTTTCTGCTTTCCTACTGTTGTTAGGGGTTTGTTTGTCTTAGCTAGTGGTAGGTGCCTTGCTAATAGTTGTTGAATAGGTAATTTCAAAACACCAGCTGAGTTTTATACATATTTACCATCTGTGAATGGTGAGAGTAACTTCAGGCCAATGAGGAACAGAACAGCTTTGATTAGGACTGGAAGATGTAATTACCTAACCCAAATCAATATGGCCAGCCTTTAAAATTGATAATGTTACAGCTCTTTATTACTGATGGTCTTAAGTCTCATGTATACCTCTGGTGAGGGGAAAAAATTGGTTTTAATAGCCTTTTAAAAATCTCATATGTATTAGGTATTATTTCTAAAACTCTGGACTCTTTTTAGGAATAATGATAATCATGCTCTTTAAATATAAAAGTAACACAGTATCTCTTATGGGTGGTTATAAACCCTGAGAGAACTGCTTTGGGCAAAATGAAAAAGCAGAATAGCTGAGAAAGGTATTAATTCTAGACATCAGTAATTTTGTACAGAGAATTTAAGAAAAAGACTGCTATGTTAAAAAGAATCAGTGAGTCCTTCAGTTGTGTATTTAATAACAGCACCACAGAAAATACTTCATGGAATTCCCTTGTTCTGCCCGTTTTCACTAACAGACAGCCTGGACCTGAATGCAGAAGAAAAGGCTGCCCTGATTGCCAGTACCAAGTCTCCCATCTCCTTCCTCAGCAAACTGGGCCAAAGCATCTCTCGGAAGCGCACTCCCAAGGTAACCAGGCACAGTCCTGGGGACACTTGTGTCTGGCAGGCTGCTGTCCAAGCAGTGGTACTAAAAATGCAGGTGTTAGTGTGTGTTTGCAGGGATCACATGTTCACCAGCTCCTGGTATGGGACAATACATGACATTTATAACTGCAGAATTGCATCTGTAGTATGTACTCACAGTGGTGCGTTTCAGTCTTAAAATCTTAGCCTTGTGGTAGTATTTTGGCATATATTTCCTCTTGGAACATAGTTACTTGCTCAGTTTTCAATGATTTGAAAGTGTTGAAGAATTGTGCAGTTGAAGGTAAGAATTCCCTAAGGAGTATCTAGGAAAAAATCCCTTTTCTTAAACAAATAGAGAATGAGCACAGTGAATTAAATAAGCTTTGCAACTAAACTGATTAAGTGCACTGATGACAGTTATCTCAGCCCAAAAAGGTATGAGAGTTATTTTTTTTTCTTTCCCCTACTCCTTCTGTTTTCAGGACAAAAAAGAAAAGGAACTGGATGGTGCAGGAAAGAGGAGAAAAACCAGCCAATCTGAGGATGTAAGTATTAAAGTGAGAGCTGTCAGGGAGTAAAATAAATGGTACGTACCTTGTTCACACTTCAGTTCTTTCATTTTTTTATATCCAGGCAGGGTTTATGTAGGATTTTTTAGATAAAATTTAATTCTTCTTCAGAGGTTACACTTTCATGGTATCTTTAGAGCAAATGTTTTACTGATGCTTATGAAAGAACACTACATAACAAGTGAAATGTTGCAGTTCCCTGATGTTCTGTTTTTATTGTGAATTACTATGGTTTGATGAGGACATCAACACTCGTAACTTTTTAGTGAAGTCATGCAGTATTGTCAGAAATTTGATGCATATTTGAATTTTAGCCTTGGTTTGTGCAAAAAGCACCCACTTCCAGTATGCCCCATAAGGCAGTCTTTCAAATTCAGTGTTTGTAGCCAAATGGGTACAGGTGAATTAAAATTCATGCTTTGAGTTTGTTGGTGGCAGGTGGGCCTTTGGTATATGTCAGGGCCTTCACAGGGGTGTTTCAGCTGAGGTCTTTTTGGTAGGTAAGTGTATCAAATAAGGTTGAAAAGATAAGTAAAGTTTAACAGAACATTTGCTGACTTGCCAAAGGAAATTAAAATCTGAGCTTTCAAGTGAGGCTGAGAGATTTGTTATCTATAGTGTAAAGGGGTGGAAAGGAAAAGGTGATCTGGTTGTGTCTTGTTAAATTTTGATGTCACTGATTGTTAGGAGGACCTCCCACGAAGCTACAGAGAAGAAAGGCCCACACTGGTGAGTGCCCTGACAGAGAGGAGAATTGATGCTGCCATTGGGAATCAGAACAAAGTCAAGTCCATGGCAACCCAGCTACTGGCCAAGTTTGAAGAGAATGCACCAGTGCCGTCCTCAAACTTACGAAGACAGGTAGGAGATGGATAATAAACACCTTTGTTTTGGAATTGTAGAGGAAAACCACAAATAAAAGCATGCATTCCTCAAGACTGGATGCTGGTGTTGCTTTTCTACTTCAAAGGCTCTCCTAGAGAAGAGCAAAGTTTACCCAAAGCTTAAAATTTACAAGTACGGGGTGGAGAAGAACTTCCTAAAAAAAGTGTTATTTCTCTGTTATTGCCCTTATTATGTAATTTTCCACAAACATATTACCAGCAATTTAGTTTCTTTTATAACTACTATTGCTCTTTAAAAGCTTTCCAGGAATGTTCTGCTTATACTGTTTAAGAACAATAATTTAATTTCTGATTTGAACATTTTCATATCAGGTTACATCTGTTTGTTCTTGTGAGCTGTGATTAAGCTTTATATGTGTATGTATGTGCAGCAGATAAATGCCTGGGAGTTTCTTGGCAATCAGGATGTTTGTGTCATTCCAAGTGAGGCTTGTTTGTTATCCAGGATGGTATCTGAACAGCTGCAACTGCAGAGTAGTTGTCTTTGAAGTTAGATTGAGTCCCTTGGAGCTACTGCTGGCAGTGCAGTGTCAGCAGGATGAGGCTCAGTGTGGTTTAAGTGCCAGAGTCCTTGCTCTGCTGCGTAAGTCCATCTCCACAGCTTGTGCCAAGCTCTGTGCTGCCATGGCTACATCGTGAGTGGGACCTGACCTGGCTACTTGAAAGCCAAGTCATGTTTGTCTATGCTACACTACACATCAGCATTAGTAATGTAACATGATCACAGTGGTGATGCCTATACCACCTTTTACCAATCAAATGTTTCTTCAGCTGCTACACATTGGCTGGAATACGCAGCCAATGATTTGAAGAAACAATGAAATTAAAGGAAAGGTCCAAAAATATGTGAAGTTCCCCATTTTTGGATGTTTTTTTTCCTTTTTATATTTTACTTGCTAAATGAATTCCCCCTACCCTATTTTTTTTTCTTAAATGTTTGTCTGTCTTACTCTGTATTCCATTCCTATGGCTTTCTTTGAGTTTCCTTCACTATTTTATCTTCCCACTTTCCCTATTTCCCTACAACCTGCATGCAGCAAGCTGTCCTGCCTTATCAAGAGCGTGTTCACAGCCAGCCATCCAGCAGACGAGAGCAGGGCCGGCTTGCTCCCATACCCCAGTGGAAACAGGTAAAGAAACTCTTTCTGACTACAATGCATTGCCTGCACCCAACACCAGCTATCACTGTCGTGTTTTTAAGCCAGTCCTTTTCCAGCACCTAGTCTGAGTACATTATTTTAGATAACTTGCAGTGAAAAAAGTCAACATCTCCCTTTGGTAATGATGCATGGTTGAATGTTTCAAAAGTATTTAATCAAATTTGCCCTGCCCTCTTATGCTAGTTTCAACTCTACCAAGACTTTGTGGATGTTGCAGCAGAAATTTTTGCTATAGAATTTCTAGATTCTTCTGTTAGAAAGAAATAAAGGAAACATGTAAACAATTATGGAAACTCATGAGGTAAAAGATGTCATACTGTCTATAACATTAAAGCTCTTCCTTGGTATAAACAGTAAAATTGGTTATCAGTTTTGCTGTTCCTATGTGAAATCTTAGATGTTCTGTAGTTGTAGGAGACTTTACTGTGGTTTCCCTTTCTTTAATGACACTCTCTTTAATGCAGCTTTCCTTGCCAACTTCTCACACTTGTTGCATTGCCGATTCCTGTGTTACTGTGAATTCAGTAAATTTTAGGTTTTTTTCACAGAGGGGTTCAGAATAGGGACCAACAGCAGAAAAATCAGCAAGTATCAAATTTTATTTTCTCCCCTGTGTTTTGGCCCATTGTCATTGCTGCTGTCTTTCAGCCATGCACTTTTCCAAAGCTAAGGCTTCTGGCAGACAATCTTTTCAGGCATTTAGGGATACTTATCTCCTTCCACTGTTTCCCTGTGCAAATGGCCGCCTCGTGTTTCTGAGGGTGCTCAGAGGTATTTTGCTGACAGCCATAATTTGGAGAAACATCTGCTTCTTTCTGGCTGTAGTTTAATCAGAGCATACTTCAGAGTCAAGAGGACGATGACACTGGTTTGGAAATGCACTGTTCTTGATGAATATGGATTCATGGTGATCTTCATGTCTGAGGCATTCAGCACAATTAATGCTGCATGTCATGACTGGTGCCATGATCTGGAAGATTTCTCTTCAAGGAAGAAGACCTAAGCCCAGGGGAGTTGTTGTCAGTAGGACTGTCAGGATGCTTTGGTTCCCTCAGTGTTTGTTGTTCTACTTTTTGTTTCATCAAAATCTTCTTTATAGGCTAATGAGCACTTTGAGATGGATTCACATCATTCATGATTAAGGCAAATTTTATTCCTCAAGAATACTCAGCAAGGGGGGAAAAAGAAACCTGATGCAAAAAAGCTGTACAATATTGAGTGAGTTGATGAGCGCTGCTTATAGTACCTCCTGGAAAAAGGAAAACTGGATTGCGCTGCTGTCTCTCTCTGTTCAAACAAATGAAGTTTTGTGTTTTAGCACTTGGAAAATACCACATTCCTGCACCCTTGAGATTTATATTTGAACTTGTTACTGAAACTTTATGAAGGCTTTATAATTAAGCATTTATAGTGAAACACAAAAGTTCTTATTGTCATCCTTTTGTCATTGATAGAAAAAAAGGATAAATTTTTATTTCCTGCTTTTATTAAGAGGATTGTTCTCCTCACCAGAGAGCAGTTTGTTGTTTTTGTTTGTTCTTGTTTGTACTTGCGCTACACAACTTAAAAAAAATTTTTAAAAGGGAAGAAAAAATCCTTCTGCTCTCCCTTGACTTCAATAGCATCTCTGTATAGGAAGCAATTTAGGGCATATCTTTGAAAAATCTTTCTGTAACAGTTTTACTTTCAGAGGATTTAAATTATCTTATTCAACCCTGGCAGTGATTGCCTTATGTGGATGATTTCCCTCTCAAGATTACACATGGAGATGATCTTTCCTTGATTGACTTTACTGTGTCAGCAGAAGATGATTGATTCCTGGGTCCAGATTTCTTGCAGGATTTGCAGTGCTTTTGTAATGAAACAGTATAAAACTGGGTCTCACGGATGCAAAATCTGCAGGGTACTGTAGGCTCAAAACCCCAGCTGATAGGGTCCCTGTTCCAAAGGTTCCTTGCAGTTGGCCTGGGGAAGGGAAGAACATGGGTTGCCTTCATTCAAAAGCCATGGACCTGCGCAGAGTCATTTGTTCTTGACTGAACAGAGACCGGCTGAGACCACTGAGCCAAGCAGCCAGCTTTGCCAAGCCTGGACAGAAACCCCTCCCGCAGAAGTTGTTGCTGAAGCAGTACCTTGGCCTGGCTGCTGGATTTCTGGTTCTGGCAGAACCTGAAAGCTGTGAGACTGCACCTTTTGATGGTACTGGACTGGCCTTCTGTGGTGACATTGGGCACTGTGGCTTTATAGCTCATCCCTGGGTGCCAGACTGCCTCCAGGGAGGTGCTGCTGAGTACCAGTACCTGTCACTGCACATGCTGTGAAGGATTAGTATTGCTTCTGACAAGTTCTTTGGGGAGGATGTATGTTTGCTAAAAGAGCTGTTCATGAAGCTTTTGGGAAGGTTTCTCTTTTGGCACAGGTGTTGAAGTTCATGAGCAGAAACTTCTGCTACTGACTGAATATATCACATAGCAAATACCTTCTAATGGAGAGTGCTTTGAAGAGGAGCAGAGTAGCTCCTGAGGGGACAAAGAGTTGATGTGTTACTGAGAGAAACCACAGGTTGCCTAATGTTCTTATTAGCTGGCAAAATGAAGCTGAGATCCTCTCTTTGGGAGAAGGGCAGTTATTGACATGTTTGGTTCTTCCTGTCTTTTGGAAACTGCATAGAAGAGGAAAGTATACTGAAAAAGCATCAGAGTGTTTGCAAGGAAGAGAGTTGCAAAGGAAATGGTCTGGGTTGGACCCACAGTGTTGATGGGAAATTTGCATATTGCCTGCTAGTGCCTGTCAGATGGAATTCCTTAGCTGTACTTGCTTATCAGTTTAAATCTGGAATCTCACTATTGACCTTGACTTAATTAAGAGGTATGAGGTGAGCAGTGAGCTTGTAAGGCAGGATTCCTCTGTGTGTTGTATAGGTGGGGTAGGGGTGGCTTACTAAGCCAGAATTCCTAGAAAGAGTGAAATCCTGGCAGAATCTATTCGGAAGCAGTTTTTACTTTCACCACAAGAAGACCTTTAATGCTGTCTTTCTTGCTCTTTGGAAGGTCTTGCCTTTTCAGGGGGGTTAAAAACCTCACCTATCTGCTCCTCACAGCGTTCACAGGATATAGTATGGCCTGCATCCCTTGTGAATTGGATTATAAAGTTGGATTTATTGAGTTACACTTTGAAGTTGTTGACCTGCGTTGCCAAAATTGGTTTTGTGTTCTTACGTGCACCGCAGCAGCATCTACTAATGCACGAAGATATTGTGAAGTGAATGTGCACAGTGGAAATGTCTGTAATTTTTTTATATGATGGTATTACCACCTAAAAAGGCTGGATTGTGTTTCATGGTGTGGTGGTTAGTCTCCTCAAACCAATGCCTGCTTGTATAAGAACATCTTCCATCATGTGCTCTGTTGCTTTCTGAGCCACGCTGGCTGCTTTTGGGAAAGAGCATCTCATCTGGGATCATGAAGCCATTGAGAGCCATATGGTCTATCCAGAAGAGGATCTGACTGGGCATGGTGTGAGAGACAAGCCTTTGAAATGGAATTTTGCCCTTGATTTCCAGACTCTCAGCGTATAGCCTTCAGCAGTCTTCTGCTATAGTTCCAGAGGTCTCCTGTCAGCAACAACTTGTGCGTGTAATACATAAGCTTAACTCATGTTTGATGTCTACAAAGGTAGCTGTAAGATGAAGATCCCATGTCTTTTTGGTGCACATCTTTTCTGCCTTTGGAGATCTGCTGCTTATTCTTTTGAGCTCATTCCCTAAAGTGTGATAAAGAGCAGTAGTACAAACTTTGTAATAATTTTGTTGGAACTGTGTTTTTTGAAGATAAGAGATGACCACAGACAGCAAGAGTTGAAACCTCAACAGGAGAGAACTTAAAACACCAATGATTTCTGCAAATACTGCTTTTTTACCTTAAATTTTTACTTAAATCTGTTGATTATTTTCTGCTTTCCTGTAGTTATCCTTTTCTTTGCATGCTCAGAAATACATTCTACTGGAGGACTGACTGATCACGTTTCGTGCATTCATACAATATTATATTCTGAGATCTGCCTTGCAGAAATAAGCAAGTTTGTGAAAATTTTGACATTTGAAATGCAAACTTGGCCTGGACAGATGAAAATCCATGAGCAGCTCTATGGTTGAGAATGTTGCCATGCTTTCAGTTAGAAATTAGTGACTTCCTAGCTAAGCCTTTGAAACAGCATATAAATGTTTCTCATCCACTGCAGTGCAAAGTCTTACGCTTTAGTTTAAGCTGCTTGTAACATCTGTTTGAGATAGAGGAGTGTATTATTTATTTGTTTTGTTGAAAAGGAAGAGAGCACCCAAACAGACGTTAGTGCCAGCTCATCTGCAAGGGCAGTAATAAACATCTGTAATATCCTTATACCACATGCAGGTTTTTTGAGACTTACCTAACAGTGGCTTTGGGTACACAGCATTTTGTTTTTTCCCCAGTGCAACCATTTCCAGATATGCTCTGGTGAGAACTTAAAAGGAAAAATCAGGCAGAGGACACATTAATAAGCAAGAAATGGTGGAGAAAAGACTGCATAGTAAGGAGGTACAGCACTAGAAGGACATGTTTTCTGGTGTGTTAAATTGAGGACATGTTAAGTGCGCTGTGTAATATGCAGACTATTAGATACAGCTACATTTATCTATAAACCAGCTGGATTTCTGTTCTAGTAGAATATAGTACGTTTTAGCTTGCCTGAGATGGTGTAATGTCTGTAAGTTAAAGAGGAAGGATCTGAAGCTGGGAGCAGAACACTGTGAATTGTATTACTAATGAGCTGCAAGCGAGAGTAATTAGGTCAATGGGATGGATATTTTTAAGCATTGCAAGGCACAGCAATAAGTAATTTTTCATGAAGCAAGGAGAGCAGTATGGAGAGTTCCAAGTTTTGCCTTTAACTGCTTGTAAGACCTTGACTCAGAAGCTGTTGGTGTAATTGCTGAGTGATCCAAGTCTGTGTTTGCTGCCTGTCAAATGTGATCATGTGGCTCTGGATAAGACCTTGGGTCTCTCAGCTTCAGATACACCGTGGCTTTAGTTCATTTGAGAAAGGTGTGAGCCTAGGATCATGGTCTCAGTTCATGCATTCTGGCCTGTCTCACCAAACCACTGGTAATGTTACCTCTTTTCTACTATTATTATGATTTTTTTTTTTTTCTTTTTCTGTTTTAAAAAAAGATGAGGCATAAGGAACGTTCTCGGACCTGCCCCAAAAAAGTGATCATGCTCTCTTCTTCCACTCCATCTTCCTCTCCACCGTATCCCAGGCAGCAGGTGATTCCCTCTGCATGCTCTGTCCCTTTCTCTTCATTGCTGCTTGTACAAGTGACTGGATCAGTTACCAAATAGCTTATTTACAAATACATTTCCAATTTTCTTTCAGATGCTGATAGGGCTTTCTCAACCTGTTAGGTTAGGAAGATAGGGCAGCACTAGCTCACTGGAAGCATGAAGAGTCTCCACTGGAGACTCTGAGATTTTGCTGTAGGCAAATTTTTAATTGCAGTAGCCTTTTTCAGTTTTGAGATGCAGCAAAGTAGAAATGAAATGTTTGGAGTAATGCAGGGAAAGAAAATTAAACTTTGTTCCATCTCCACTCTCTGTTTAAATAGGTGTGACTAAAAATTTGCCCTTGTATCCATGTAACTTTTTAGGATTGCTTCTATGAAGTGTTTTTTGAGTATTGTAGTGGCTTGCACATGTCCACTGTGGTCCTTCTGCTTCTCCCACACCAGGCTCTTGTCTCACAAGCGTTTGTGTTGAGTCTGTCTGACTTTGAACCTGAAGCAGTGAGAGCTGTTCTGAGCACAGTGTGTAAATGTGCATCCAGATGTTTGTGCACATGTATCTGTTGTCCCAGTTAAATATTGCCTGAAACCCTTTAATATTTCTGTCTTCTTGTATATTGTCATTGTGTTTCTTTGAGTTGTATCCTTTTAAGTTATTTGTTTCATTTTCCTACTTTCAAATCTACTTCTTGATCAATCCTGAGCTAGAGGTCCTGAAAAGGCAGTTGCAGTTCCATAGAGCTGTCATGACATCGTGTAAGGATTGTACAAATGAATTTCCCCAGAGGTGGGGCTCTTTGCTGAGCTCTTGTATACCTATAAACTCTGTAAAGGAGTATTACCTTTCAGCAGAGTAGACAAGTTTTATACTTTGGCAGAAAGTTGGACTTGCCTTATTGCTGTGGCTTCTAGAATTGTAATTACACGTTGCAGTTTATCTGGTGTAATTATTGTCAGCCTCCAGGACACACATTCTTTGCTGCCTCTGTGGTGTCTGCAGGACAGATCAGGTCTGCCTAGTGATCCCATTTGAAACTGTCCCAACAAAAAAGGGGGTTGGTTTTCTGCCACACTCTGATCAGCATACTTCATTAGAAAGGTACACAGTGGACATCTAGGTAGAATGGGTGAGGAAAGCCCTTTTCATTAGCACAACCTGCATTTAAACTGCAGTGTAATGGTATCAGATGATGTGATAGCTAGGTGCCTTCCTCATGTCAAAATCCTTTGAAAATGTTGTTGGATACATTATATGAGAGAAGAAAGGTTTTTCCCCAAGCTTACAGGTAGAGGAACTAAGGCAGTTAAATGCTGAGTTTTACTTTCTAATCTATAGTGTGGGATTCATTTTCCATGTAGAGAAATTAGTTTTTACTCGCTAAGGATCTGGTAGCTCTATATTTTCCTTCTGTCTCCTCTCCAAGTGTTTGTTTGACCTGTGTCTTTCTGGTTGCCTAGTTCAGTCGTGAAAGCCAGCTACTGCCAAGTGTATTTTGACCATTTTCTGTGTTGTGTCCTGTAGAAGTTTTCCTTCTTTTAACTCAGGAATTTTTACCCTCTGGGCTACAGAACTGATGTTGCACTCAGTTGAGTGATCTGCTTTTGGAGGCATTCTTTTTCCTTAGGAATGATTTTTGTTTCCCCAAGCTTGTCTTGGCCGAGGCCTCATAGCAAGTCAGATGGATCTGTGTCCGTGTTACACTGATGTCTTTTAAAACCTATAATTCTTCTCTTCTAATGCATTTATTCTGCCACTTCTTTTAAATTTTCCATCTCCTTCTTTGAACTAACATCACCATATGAGTTATACTGAGTGGCTTACTATCTTTATTGCACGAATTTGATTACGTTGTAGTACTATATTGTTGTTTATTGACCTAATATGAATATATACTTTTTAAAAAAATTCCCTACAGGAGCTGACTTCTTATTGCCAGTTTTAGAATATTCTTAATAAACTATCCTGCTCTTATTATGGCTTCTTTTCTGCCTGCATCATAAGAAAAATGAGATACAGTGTGTTTTGATTAGGAAGTTGGTCTGTGATTGTTTTTAAGCTCATCATTTGTTGCCTGCAGAGATTCAGGGAACCTGGTGGCAGCTGTCCCGGGGAGCAGAGTCCCAGACAGGAAAGGGTAAAGAGCATGAACAAATGGCATGGGTGCTGATGACACAAAGCTGTGGTGGGTGTGTGCAATCCAGAGGGCAAATACAGGGGGTGGTGATCACACTTATCCTAATGCTGCTGTTAACACGCTGGAACTGCTGAGAGTCAGTCAGGAGTGATCCTTCCTGTGTGATATCCACATAAATGCATAACAAGCCTTCATCAGCAGTTTGCTATATGCTTTTATTTTGCCCTAGGTCTAGCACTTGAGCTCTTGTCATTCTTCTTTTTCTCTTACACCTCTTTAGTGAAGTATGCTGTGGCTGTGGCAGAACAAGAAGAGTTATGTTTTGTGCTAATTCATGCGAACATGGTTGCATTGTGTTCACTGCTTGCTTTCTGGATGGTTGAGCAACTGGCATTCCATCTTGCCTCCTACAGGCCAAAGTAAAAGGAAAAATGATGAGGCATTATTTAGTATAGAGACTTTGAAGCCTTCTTAACAACGAAATATTCAACAGTCTGTCTGAATGGTTCAGTATTATACAGAAGCATGGGAAAAGAAAAGATAGGCACTCAAAAGGACTGGTTGATTTGAATTCATATTGACAAATTAATTGGCATTCCAGTGCAGGCTTTGAATGAATTAAGTCATAAATGGGAGGCAGCAATAAAACTGTTGCAACTTCCAGAATGTGTTCTAACAAAAGCCTCTTGTGGGCCGAATGTTTTCTGACAGGCAGTAGAAAATGGATACGTGTGTCTGCAATGACACAGAAGCCCACAGCTTTATAATAGGCCCCAGTTTTAGTGAAAATGATCCAGTAGGAAGGAGTAGGTGGAACGGAAAGCAGCTTGAAAGTAGAGAATATTATTAAGGCATCTGAATGGGAAAAGTGTTTCTTGTAAACTGGATGTGAACCCAATTTTCTGTTCTGCATTGGAGGACAATTAGCAATACAGAGCAGCACCCTGGCAATCTTGACAGATCAAACCTCAAATTTCTTGATGCACATGTTTGTAGTTCCTGGTCCACTTACTTCTGTACTCCACAAACAAATTAGCTGAAGACTCTGTGATACTACAGTGATATTCCTGCCTTGTACAGCAGGCCACCTGCCAGGTCTTTTTTCATGTCACCAAATGCACCACACAACAGTTTAGGAGCATTGATATGAAAGACCAGAATAGCAGAGGTGTCAAATATTGTGCCTGGGGTGTATTGACATGGTAGTGCAATAAGAACAAGTAGGACAGTGAAGTTGCATAAGTAAAACTGGCAGCTTCTGTGAGTGTTTGATTTTGCTGTTCTTTGCTTTATTTAGACAGGCTCATTAAACATGCTCTCTTTGGCATGTAGAGTATTTACTTCACATATACCACCATCTTTAAAAAATTAATTCTTTCTCTGTGAGACCTGAAGTATATTACCCTAAAATGTGTTTCTGTACACAAAATCTAAGAAACAAAGAAGTACAGGTTTAGATATTTAAACGAAACCCTTGAGAACGGAGAACCACGAGGAACTAAACTGACAAATAAGGCTCTTTGTGCATGATAAAGCCACATTTTAAAATTTTTTTTGATGGTAATGCCAAGAGAGAGAGGCTGTGTGCTTGTTTGATTTTGGCTGCAGGAGTCCTAGGGAGAGTTGTGAATAACAATTAATTCAACTGTTTTTTCTTGCCCTCCAGGGTCAAAGTGTAGCACTTCATTAGGACAGTAGATACTGGGGAAAGAAACCCCAGTCTTCACATGAGAGCTTCTGTTACTGTTATGCATGTGGATGTCCTACCTTTTGGCTGGCATTTTGGTGTCTCTTCCTTTTTGTGCTGGTTTGTTTACTTCCTGCCTCCTTCCTCGTCTCGCAGAGATCTCCTCGTTTATTTTCTCATGACCAAGTGCCCATGAATGTAGAGCAAAGGGCATGTCAGCTGGCTGCCCTCCTGGAGTCCAGACGTGCACTGAGGCATCAGGTGACTACAGCCCTGCCTATCTGGTGTCCTGCAGCAGTGGGATTCTGGGTACAGGTGAAATCTGGGGTCAGAGAGAGAAAAAAATCACCAAAAGATGATGACCACTGCTCTACAGTCGTGTGGTTAAAACAGCTGTCAAGACTATGTTGTGTAGTGTCTGTAATTGACTTGCCAGTTCTTAGCTGTCTCCTTGTTTGGTGGGTGACCCTTTCTGTTCCTCAAAACAAAATACAAACAATGAAGGAAAAAGCAGCCTCTTGACTTCTCAGAGTAAATGCTGAAAACCAGCATCTCACAGTGGTCATTTAGCAGTCAGTTGCTCACAAATTTTACTTGCCTCTAGAAGCAAGAATATTCACATTTTCCAAGCATAATTCCTGGCTCTGTAGTACTACTTTTGTGTCCATACTTCCTGTAGAATTGTTTCCAATGGCAGAGCTGGCAGTTTGTGCAGATTGTCTTTGATTCCGATGTACACTTTTGGTTTGGTTTGGTTTTGTGCTTAATTTTCTCTCCAGTGTGTTGTCTTTGGGATATGGGAGCATGCCAGTTTGAGCTGTGGTTTCTTTGGTTGCTCGCCCCTATCTCTGTTTTCAGTTATCTTCAGCAGTGCTTGGCAAACTGCAGAGTGCTTTTTGGAAAGCACCATCTACAGAAGTGATTCTTTTCATAACTTACTGTTTTGAGTTAACCATCCCAAATCAAGCTGTCTTCTTGAGCTGGAGCATGAACAGTCCCAGAACTTTTGCTGGTGGGCATAACTTTTGCAAGCCCTACTAAAAAGAATTTTGTGACATCTAGGTCACTTCCCATTGCTGGGGTTTTTTAGGATGCTATCTTTTTCTGATGGTTAAAATCACAGAAGCTGTTCTCCAAGAAGGAACAGCTAACCTTTGGCTAGATTTGAAATTTTGGGGACAAGCTATGGAGGCCTGGGTAAGAAGACTACTTTAAACATAGTGGCACGTCTTTGTTAATGGGTGCCATGACTTTTAGTAGCTCAAGCATGGTCCTTAATGCTTGTGTGTATTTCCTTATTCACTTGAAACAATGATACAGAAATGAAGGTCTAGACCAAAACATGTTGCTTCTACCTTTTGTGGTGCTCTCTGGCAATATTAAGCCCCTTCTGAGGGTGTAAAAGATTACAGCATTTTGATGCAAATATAGAATTTACTTTTGAAATAGTCTAATTTCTGTATTGTGCAGAATTGAAAAGGAGGAGAGACTGAGAACAAAAAGTAAAGCATAAAGTGGGTAGGGCAGAGAGGAAAAAGAGGAAACAGATGTTGGAACAGTGCAAGCAATGATGGATTATGATGTGGGATTTAAGGGAAGAAAACAAGAAATATAGTAAGAGAGAGAAGTCTTAGCAACCTAAGACATTTTCAGAGAAGAAACTTGATTAAATGTTGATGTACAGAAAATTTTTGTATGAACAATTTTATTTCCATAAATTGGGGAAATTGTGAAAGCCAAGCTCTTTTGCATTTTGCTCAGTAAATTTAATCTTGAGGTTAGCCTATTCCAGGGGGCTAGAAGTAGCTGTTTTCATGGGTTGTGCAGTTACATGACATTTAGTTTTCCATTTTATAACTAAAACCATAATTTATTTTTCAAAGAAAGCCAGTTATTTGTAATATGCATATTTTTTTCTTAACAGACTATAATCTTTAGGAATGCACAATTTCTGCCAGTGCTGTTTGTCTGATACTTCCAAGTTTTGTTTTTTTCCTATTTATATGAAGTATTTCCTGGGAGATGGGCATAATCATCCATAGAGGTAATGACAAGGGGGTATTAGATGACCAAATTTTGGGTCCTCCTGCGAGGAACCCGTTTCAGAAGGATGCAGGTTCTCAGTCTGTGATTAATTCTTTGTCCTTTGATGATCAAGATCAGAAGATTATTTTATATTGATTCATTCTTTTTTGGATCGGTGTTTCTAATCTGCTTAGAGTAAATTTTAGGTTGGAAATTTGCTGTTAATCACTGGAAATACATACAAGCTAACTTCTTTCTCTTCTATCCCCCAGGAGAGCAGACTTTTGGTTTATACAGTTAAAATGTAGAAGAGGTCTCAACACGGCCTGAAAGATGATCCTAGTGCCTTGGGCCAGTAATAGAGAACAATGGGAGATACAGAAGGAGCAGAGGAAATTGATTTGGGGTCTTTGCCAGTGGCTGAGTTTGTTGGGTTACAGGAGGTTGGACATCTGTGGAAGTAGGTAACTGCTTCCAAATGGTCCTGAATAACGTAAAACCTAATAAAGAGCAAATTAAGAATAACTACTCTGCCTCGCTAGGGAGAAAGTAAAGATACACTGGGTATTTTTCTCTAAGTTTTCCTGTAAGAGTCTTTAAAAAGTTGTTCTTGATGGTAGCCAGAAAGGCCTGGGTTGGGGGTTTCTTTTCATTTTCTCTCCTCTCTTGGAGGAGAACACATATGATTGTGTTGATGTCTATTTTATGTTCTAGCCCGAGACGGAACCGTCTCGCCGATTCTTTGTTGACCAGTGGGAGCTCTCCCTTAGCCTCCGCTCTTTCAATCGCCCCTCCTCCCCCTCATC
>NW_008236487.1:2080644-2107539 GCF_000691975.1 Corvus brachyrhynchos | reverse complement strand
GCTCTTCCAATCGCCCTTCCTCACCCTCATCCGACTCTCTCCGACAGGTAGCCCTTGCCTGAGCGTTCCAGCTGCACTCAGCTGCCTTTGCTTGCCAAGGACACGCCCCGGGCCACGGCCAGGCTGGCACTGCTTCACCTGCAGAACCTCTGTGCATACTCGTGCTCAAGCGAGAAGCCAGAGGCAGCCCCCGTGCCTGGCACAGCTCGGTTGTTGGCAGCCAATAAAGCAGTTTGAACGAAATGTTTTTAACACTCGGTGTCCATGAGAAGTTTGTGGTGCATCTCACACTCAAACCAGGGGTTTTGAGCACTGATGGTCCTTCTGGCTTTGCAGTGAAGCTTTCTGGCTTTGCTTGCTGCTTTTGTTGAAGGTTTGGGCCAAACAACAGAATGTGTGTGTGTGCATATGGTTACTGGACAGCGTGAAATAAAAAGTACTTTGGCTTTTTGGAAAATCACTGAGAATTTGAACTAGTTGCTGTTTTCCTACATAAACAGCAGGAACTTGATTTGACCTAAGCTGGAGCAAGTTCTTTTCCTCCTCTTGAAAATGTTGCAGAACATTGTATGTCTTGAAGACTTTTGACCATGGGAAGAAAGATAAAATGCTTCACTTAATATCCATAATTAGGCCAGATGTGATATATAGTCAAAAAGCAAAACAAATCAGAAACGCAGAGCCGCGAATGAAAAATTCAGCAAGTAAATTTCTCACACCAAATAGTCCAAGGTACTGTGAGTTAATATTAACATATTCATTTTTTGAGCATGGAATTTCATATGTGCTGGCAGAAATTTAAACATCCTGAAGGATCTGCAGTTGAAGGTTTCAAAGCAAAACTTGATCGGGGAAACCTAGTTCAGCTATAAGGAAGATTTTCCCATGGAAGTGCTTGATCTCTCTTTTAAGAAAACTTTAAAAGTCTCAAAGGTCTCTAGTCGTTCAGAGGAAATGGAAAACTCTTGGCCAAATTATTATGATTGCCAGTTAAAAATCAATGCTGAAGAAAAGTTTAGAAGCGAGCAGCATCTTAAATGTAATGTTTGACAAGATATGTGTCATTGAAAAGCAACTCTGCACATACGTATGTGCACACATGAAGCCTGGAAAACTCTGAAAGACAAATCATTTGTTATTTCTTGCATATAGAAATACTGCAAGTGCTCTGCCTCTTGGAATGGAATCAGTAGACAGGTATAAATTCTTGGTGGAAATAAACCCTCATTACTGCAGTGACAAAGAGCTTAAGGAATTAGGACTGTAGTTGACAGCAGCAGTAATCTCTGGCTGAGCACTCCTTTTTCATAATCTTTTTCCCCAAAGCAGTACCCATTCTGTGGTGAATTTCAGTTTTTGTGGTGCTTCCTGCTGTTCTCATGTCTGAACTTGTGAAGGTTTTAAACATTCCTAAAAGGCTAATAACCACATATTAAATTAGTTTTTAGTTGTGGGAAATAACTACTGTGCTTCAAGCAAGTTCTGCTATAAAGTAAAGGGGGTTTTAAGATACAGCTGTAGTCCTTTCCTTTTGTTATCCTTGGCATTTCACACTTGCTAGAAGCTGAGTGACTCTCTGATCCTGTATTAGCTAAGGCTCCAGCTAGAAACGTTCCTAATGCTGCTTAATCTGGAAAAGGGAAGTTGCTTGGCGTGCTCTTTGCTGCTCTGAGTCAAATCCATGGCATTTGCAGTGTGATTGAGCTAACATGGATGTAACCACCTCATTTTCTTAACCATGTAATTGCTGCCAACGGTTGTGTTTCCTGTGAAAAACACTTCCTCCGCTCCTGCAGCAATGAACTTGGCTTGCAGACACTCACTTGGTACCATCTAAGGTAACAGCCAGCTTGCTTGGACTGCTGAAAATACTGGAGGGTTTTTAGATATCCAGAGTTATGGAGTCAGTCTGTGCCCATGATGGAGAAAAGCCAAGTCATAAAGCCGTGTTCAGGGTTGAACAAATATACGTTCCAGATGTATGCAGGTATGGCTTTAATGCATTGGATGAGGCTCTTCCATCTTTTCCCATATAAACTTCTGTGTACTTTTAGCACTGGAAGAATTAATATTTTTGAATCACTGTGAGTTCTTTAGTTAAGGACTTCTCCCTGCGCTGTGAATGCTCTGTAAATTAATTCTGTCCAGGTGCAAAGCATACAAATACACTTTTGTAATCAGCATGTTGCATAGACTGTGTAACATGTCTTCTAAAAGATCTTTGTTTCTGATGTCAATTTTACCTGAACCTAAAGTCTTAACCTATATTTAGCCTCATCTTTTAGAAGTGTCTATACTCAAGTTTCCAGGGGCAAAATACCCCACAGGTAAAAACAAGATCTGCTCCCTTCATCATCATAGTATTTCTAGGACACTTAAAAATGCAAAATGCAAGCCTTCCTGTCCTTTCCTACAGGTGATCCTGGACTGTACTGGTGATTTCTGATGACACTGGCTTTGTTATTACTACTTGTCACTTCATATTGTCCACTGTCTTGGCATGATTTGACCTCTCTGCACCTTTTCACCACCTAACCTATCATCATTCCAGTTATTTTTTTTAATTTGACTCTTTTTTTCTTTTCTCACATCACTCTTGTTTTATTCAACCCATCTGGTAGAAGTATATAAAGATGTACACAGGCGGAGTGAGCTCATTGGCTGAGCAGATAGCCAATCAGCTTCAAAGGAAAGAGCAGCCCAAAACCCTTCTAGACAAGAAGGAACTGGTAAGACGATGTGCCGGCGATGACGCGTGTTTGTGATTAGATGTTGTGTAGATCTGAAGTTTTGTGAGTGTCCAGTTGTTACACCACTGATGGAATCTGTCGTAGCTTTGTGAGAGATTTTTGTTTCCCTTTCTCCATCCACCCTCACTCTTGTCCTCATTTTCTTTGCCAAATATTTTAATCTAATGCCAGCGTCCAAAGGTTGTGCATAATTGATTGAGAAGCTGTTCCTAACACTTCTGTACTGCTGCTTTCTGGAGGAGACACTGGTTTTGATAGTGTAGGTCTAAGAATTGCTGTTTGAGGATGTTGTAATAGTTTTGCCTTTCTTCATATACCTCCTTAAGACACTGGTTTCAAGGTCATCATTAGTAGTACTGGTGTCCACTCATCTACCCAGAAATCGTTTTACTCCTGATATATGTAGGCATGGCATCCTAGGACCCTTTTTCCTGGACAACAAGGTTAGTTTTTGGTGTCCTGGTTAAAACCGTGAGCTGTGTCCGAGAACTGCAGCAGCATCCAGGTGCTCCCGTATCCACCATGTAAATGAGAAGAAAACATGACCGTGTGACCTCGGTGAGGCTGGACATACACAAATTCAGCCATGCTTGTTTCTGTCCAGGGCTCGCTGAAGAAGGAGTTCCCCCAGAACCTGGGAGGCAGCGACGTGTGTTACTTCTGCCGCAAGCGGGTCTATGTGATGGAGAGGCTCAGTGCTGAGGGCAAGTTCTTCCACCGCAGCTGCTTCAAGTGCGAGTACTGCGCCACCACCCTGCGCCTGTCGTCCTACGCCTACGACATCGAGGACGGTGAGGGAAAGGGCCTTCTGCTCACAAATCTCTTCACACTCCTGGGGGGGCTCTTTCGTTGCTTAAAAATTATTTGGTGAGTTAGGGAAGAGAGTAACTTCCGTTCCCAAGACAGCATCTCTCAAACTGTTGGAACTGCGTGGGTTTCCTGTGGCCAGGTCATGCTGGCAGCAAAGCAGCCGAGGTCGTAGGAATTAATGTAACATCGTAACAGCTGCTAGAATGCAGGGAAACAAATAATAGCTGGAGTTTTTAAAAAGCTCTACAGGCTGAGTTTGAGGGCTAGACCTTTTACTCTCCTCATTTGACAGTATTTAAATAAAACTCCTGAGTGTTTAATACCAGTTAAGAGAAAATAGCAGGCTGGAGATAAATGCAGTCAGCTCGTTCTTCTTGAAGGTACCACAACTGTCCAACTCTGTATGTTTATTTTAGATGTAATAAAATAGGAACTTTATAATTAGGGGCTGTGATAATAGGTCATTACAAGCTAAGTTCTGTTTATACAGAAAAAAATGGAACCTCAAAGTTGAATAGAGGTAAGTCAGTGTTAGAGTGTTTTTGCAGTAGTTACTGAAGATTTAGTAATGACTCATTTTCTGTATCTGAGAGACTAAGGAGGAAAGACTATGATTACAAAACTTGCTGGTGCCTCAATTAACAGCATCTAACATGCTAAGAATTAAGGGAAACTTCAGACATACCCTACAAGTCTGAGAAACCAGACAATATGATGGCAGGTGAAACTCCGTCTATCAACAAAGTGTGCATATTGAAAGTAATAATTTAAAATCATCCGTCACTTTTGTGATCTCCTTCTAAGAGTAGCTATGTATTGCAGTCTTTGCTTGAGCAGTGATTGATTGACAAAAACATCACAGTTTCTGAAGAAAATGTATGAGAAAGTATTTGAGGTAAATGTTGATTCACATCAACAGATATGCGTTTATTTCCTTCCACAGCTGCCTATCTTTAATCCCAACTCAGTAGGAAAATAAGTACAAAATGGTGTGAAACTAGTGACAAGTTAGGATTCTACTTCAGACATGATTGTGTAGCAAACAAAATAACAGGAAAAAAGTGTACCAGTAGTTTTCCCCACTGATGGAGGCAAAGATGAAGTAAAAATTTTGAATTGAAGTCACAGGATGACATCCCAAGATATTCTACTGCAGATTGAAATTGATAGGTATCCACTAGGTAGATAACTAGGAAGTGTAACTAGGAAGAATTTTTTAGTATATACTGGGTTAAAAAATGGCTGTGGAAACACCGTCTGGGTTAAGGGGCAAAAAGAGCTAAAATTGTGTATTCGTGATGCATTATGTAATGACTTTAAGTAATGGACTTGCTGGGTTGTGAAGAGTTGAGGAAACTTAGAATGATCAAACCAGACTCCCAGTGAGGAATAGAAACCCCTTTATTGCTTGTCCGGAAGGTCAGCAGACTTGGCATGCAAGTTTAAAGGGGCCAGTGGTCATTTTGAAATCAACATATAAAAGTAACATCTTTGTCAGAAATCAGAGTTGGAGAAAACCTTTTTTTGAGCCCTGCTGTTATTTTGGGCATTCACCAGTAACTGAATATCTGACTGTATGTTAAGCGGTAACAGACTGAGCTCCTCTGTCAGCTGAAACAGTATGGGCTGAAACAGTTTCTACCACCAGATTTTTAGTGATTCCCTCTGCAAGCAAGTTGTGTGTGCAGTCATGGCCAGATAGTTTTTAGTGAAGCAAACACAAAGCTTGGAGTTTCAGCAGGCTTATAGCATTGATTCTTAAATATTACGTGCCTAACAGGTGTGTGTGTGTATGAAGCAGATATGGCTAAACAGAAATCTGTGGTATCCTATCTAATGTAAGCACTGTGAAAATGTAGCTTATATTTCTTTCTGAGTTTTCTTTGAGAGGAAATATAAAAAAAAAGCTGTGCACACATTGTTGCTGTTCATCTAGCTGTTTGGGCTGATAAGCATTCTGCAGCCTTCTGTAGTCGGTGTCTGGTTTTAGGCTTCAGAGTCTGAGAATTTTTGTGTAAGAGCTTTTCAGTTGTTGCTCATTTCAGACAATCTCAAAAAGCAGGTTTTGGTAAGAGTAAATAGTAAGAAATACTTATTGAAGAAAAGATTTCTAGAAAGATGTTTGTCACTTTTCCATCATAAAGCATTGTGCAAGTATCAGCACAGAGAAACTAGAGGAAGAGGCAGAGGTCAGAATATATGTTGGGAATGCATTAGCAAAGCTCTAGGAATGGGTAGCAGTGGAGGATGTTACTGGCTGCATGTGCCAAGCAGGGTACACTGGCAAAGGTACAGTGGAAGATAATTATGAGGCATCAGGTTGCTGCTTTTATTGGTACTAGTAGTACTTGTATTACAGTATTGCTAATGCTGCTTTGTCTTCCTGACAGTGCTCAGATACCAGTGAGAAACCTCTCTACACTTCTGGGGTGCTAGTAAAACCAGTAGGATCACAAAAGGTCTTATTTGTGAAAATGAATCATTGTCCTTTCTACAAGTAGCCACTGTGCACTTTGAGAGATGGTTCTTTGGGAGTTAACACTGTCCTCTCCCACTTTCCTCTGCTGGTTGTATTCATTCTTGCTTTTTCCAAAAGTGCTTCTGCCAGCTTTTCATGTGATGATTTCTTTGTTCCTCACACACTGCCGCATTGTTAGCATGTGATACCACACAAGCCTCACAGCTTTGCTTTGGTGTTTGATAGGATTTTCAACTAAATGGCTGTCAGGCACCCAATGGAAAGGAGGCTAGTTACAAGGGGAGAGAGCAGGGCTGGAGCTAAAACTTCAGCCAGTGTTTGCCTCTGCATATAGTGAAGAAATTACAGGGAGCAACGGGAGTAGCAGCAGAAAATAAGTTGCAGTGAGATGCACAGTTATAGTGTGCTAAATTCTTGTGTTCCTGTTGCTGACCATCATCTGTGTTTTATCTGCAGGTAAATTCTACTGTAAACCTCACTACTGTTACCGAGTCTCTGGTTATGCTCAGAGGAAGAGGCCAGCAGTGGGTCCTCTGTCAGGAAAGGTAACTCGTTATTTTCATCTAATGTGCTGTGTTAATAGATTTTGATTCTTAACATTGGGAAAGTATGTGTGATGGTTTGGGGTTTTTTCAGAAAGGAGAAAAATTCAGAGTGCATTTAGTTGCTTTATGTATCATGAAAGCTTGGAGTTCAACCAAATTTTATTTAAAAGCAATTCCTCTGCTTAGTATTACTCTTTTCATGGTACTTATTATAAAATGATGTATTATCCCATTCAAAACAGAATTTTGATTTGTTTTTCTTGTCAGCTGAAATACTTTCTCAGTCTGTGCTGAGACTAAATGAATAATGTTACCAGTTCTGGTTTTGCTTTGTTTCTCTGTGGTTTTACTTAAGATGAAACAAATTGTTTGCATTTCCCTTGAAACATAAAGTTCTACCCCACTTGCATAAGCTTTGAAGATCACATGCCTTCATTTCTGAAAGTTTGCTGTGTGTTAACAGGAACCTGCATGAAAAGACAGAATATCCCCTTTCCTATACCATCATAATAGAAGCATTTGTGCTGTAAATACAGGATGAAGAGACACTGTGTAATACAGAAAAGTCCCTCAGCTTTTGTCATTACAATCCAAGGCACTTAATTTTTCTCCTCAAGCCCCTTTTCAGTATTTCTGCATACACTGAGCAAGCTACATGCTGGTTTCTTAAGTTCTGTTAAGCTTGCATGCTGCAAACTGTCCTTCTCCCTTAAATTTTATTTTCCTTTGTGCTAGCAGTGGTGCCTGTCCTTCTGCCTGATTCACAGGTTTTATTAGTACAAGCTGAAGCTGTACTCCTTTTTGGAAGGATGATGGATCCATCCCAATATGTGCCATCCTTCCTGCCAAAAATAAACCCTTAAAATGGTACCTGTTTTATTTCCCAGAGGAGCAGACTTTTGAGAGATGTTACTGCTTTGACTTTCTTGGATATCCAGTTTGTTTTTCAGAGCTTTAATAAAGCCTCAAATTGAGAAGGAACATGCTTGTTTTCCAGCCCTTGCCTTATGTGATGGTTGCGGGGTATCTCAATTGCAAGCTGGATGCCTTCCTAGCTCAGCATGTTCAGTACATACAGCAATCTCAATTTTAACGTGAATTTAACTTGCCCCACGTTCTTCCAGGACACCAAGGGACCTCTGCAGGACGCCATGGCCAGCGATGGGAGCGGACGGGCCAACAGCATCCCCGCCTCAGCAGAGAGGGCCCCAGGTAGCTCCGCTTCCTTCTTTAGCAGGGTGGTGCAGTACTCGCTCGGCCTCGTGGGCAGAGTTAGGGTGGTGAGCCAGCGCCTGCACAGCACAGTCTCCTCCATTGGGCACCACGTAGCCCAGAACCCTCTGGACTCCTTTTTCATGTGTCAGCTGCTGGCATTTGGGGTTCCCTTTCTCTATGTCCAGTCAGAAGTTCTCGGGCAGATCCTAGGGGAATTCTGTGGGCAGCCTGCTGACCAGTAAGCATTCATGTGACCCAACTTTGAGCTGTGTAACTCGTTTGGTTTTTGCAGTGCCATGTGAATTTTGTGTGTTACGTGGAAATCTCAATATATGATTTTGCGCTGTGGCTTTGGGGCCTAGATGTTCTCAGTTCTTTCAAGGACATTATTTGAAAGAATTCCAGGAAAACACAGATGCTCAGTTGAGGGTCTCCTCTGGGTCAGCCCAGGTAAAAGAGCCCTGTAATGTGTGCAGCTCAGTGTTTGTGAAATTAAAAGTTTTTCTGAAGCACTGGAATAGCTCACAAACTGGATTTCTGTGTTTTCCTGAATTCTGGGTGTGGTTTCTCGTTCTCCCAAGCTTCTCTTCATTAATCTGGTACTTGAATGGGAAAGATCCCATTATCTTTGGATTGTGCCTCCTTTGGAATTCTGGGTGTCTGACAGCTAATGGGATTGGATTCCTTAAACCCCTTGAATTTCGTGGTGCTGGCAGGTCATGGTGCTCTTCCCTCTGCCAGCATCTCTGCTGCTCCTGGCCGTGGCTTTGGGAATGGGGTGGTGAATGTGTGTGTCTTACTGTGACATAGTTTTTCCTTTTAACTTGAAGTTCTAATTCCTTCTAACACGAGAGAAGTGTCTGTGCTACAAATGCTCGTTTGCCCAGCCCCCAAGTGCTCATTTCATGATGTCAGAAAAAGGAAGAAATATTAATTTCTAGTACTTGCTCTGTAAGACTCTGGATAAACTAAATCAGCTGCTTTTAGAAAAGAGAACATACTTAGAGCAGTACTTTGAGAAAAGAATGTTTTCATAGTGCCATTTGAGAGGACCTTGACAACACAGGAGCAAATAAAAATCATGGTGTTCTTTGACTTTATAGTATTCTACAAGTGTTTCTAAGATTGTAACTGAATGCAGTCTGACAGAAATTTATTCTTAGTGTGTGCAGTTGATTATTGGAGTTAGTTACTTTCAAGATTTCCTCTTCTGTATGTGTGTAATTTCCATATGGCAAAAGTGAGAAAAGGGAAGAAGGTAGGGAAGAATGATATTTGCAAAATGCTATGGACAGATGCGTTAACTGCAGCATTTTTTGCATAACTGGATAGAGTTAAAATTTCTTTCTCTGGAAGTGAAAAAACTTTAAGAATATGCTCCAAGCTACAAAAAACAAAGATGAATAGAAAAAATATTTATTGATGCACAGGCAACCGATGTGAGAATAAGGTATTTCATGGAGTGAAGCTGTAGGTGATGAGAATTGGAAGGAGATTTTAATTACATTTATCAGTTAGTTTATCACAGCAACTGCTGGCAGAAAATCTCCTTTGATTTAGGCCTTCCAGCAAATCAAATTTAATTACTTTTACAAAGGAACATTCAGCAAGTAGCACCTAAATGATCACTCAGTAGAGCAAACACTAGAGCACAGTTTGTGATAAACTTCTGTAAACCAGATATAAGTCAGCTATAAATCAGACGTGTCCTTCTGTAGTGGTGGCACCATCCTGTAGAAGCACTGTAGTACTTCCAGAGGGCTAAGATGGAACAGACACCATTTTGTCTAATGGCAAAACTTGAAATCTAGGGCTCCTTCTGTTTGCTTTCTGCCTGTTTAAAGCAGTGTATAACTGTAGCATTATGTTTAGGGCTTTTGGACCTTTTAAAGCTTTGCCCCTTGCAGTGCCCAAAGTGCATCAGGACCATCCTCAGCTTAGCTGGGTCATGTTTCAGGCAGTGTGTTGTGGTGCATTCTTGTGTGTGCATAGCAGAAGTACACTCAGTGGTAGGAGAGGTGAGCAGTGCCTCTTGTGCTAAAGAAACACCATTAGTGGCTGAGTTTCGTTTTCTTTGTGCAGTATGATTGAAGTATATCTTGGAACTACTGACTTAGCAATGGTTAAGAAGCAGGAGGAAGTTGATTGGAATGTACTTTAAAAACAAGCCACAGTGGCATTAAAGGCAGGTCAGTTCTCTGTTAGAGTAGCAGTCATGTCCTAGAGGTGCCTACCTTCAGCTCCTGTTCTTGCTGGGTGGGTAGGTCAGGAAAGCTGGGTTTTACAGTTATTTATGGTTTGAAAAAACAAAACAAACCTTCTTGAATTAAAAGCTTAGCTATGCAGTGGAACAACAGGATATTATTCCTAAATAATTAAAAGGAGTCTGTAAGATTACATCTCAGTGTAACTCCTGAATTTAAACTATTTGTGTATATGCTTTCTTGCAAGCTTTCACTGTAAACTAGACAAATACCTTGAGCAAAAACCCATCTGAGAGGGAGACGAGGCAGAGCTGTTTCCAAGCCTTCACTTCTGGTGACTCACCTAGTACAGGTCATACATCTGAAAGTGTTTTACTTCCTTTAGGGCAAGTGCCACCAAATGGAATTTGGCAATAGCAATTTCAAGCCCTGAGGTCTGAGCTATCCTTGGTAGTGAGGTAGATCTTGGTGTGGAGTGTAAGTTGCCCCTAAAAGGATTAATTAAAAACAGAAAAGTGTGTAACATGCTCAGGTTTGATATTTGGTGGACATGTAAAGATAGCCGAGAAGGCAAAGGGAAGGTGCACAACAGTAGCATCCATTATGGAATATATAAAAAGCCAGCCATTTTTAAATTTTATACCTGAGAGTTAAATTCAGCCCTGAGTTACCAAAAGTGCTTGTTTCAGGGAGCTTTGTGGTGGCTCATGCAAGGCCTGCTTTTTAGTTGTCATGAAATCCCAAATGGATGTAAATTGCGTGGGCTTTCTTCCTACGTTCACTGCCCCCTTTGCTATACCACCAAATCTTTTTTAGCCAGCTTAATGCTTAAAATACATTCAACCACAAACTAGCCATCAGCAGGTTTAGTCAGGTGAGGTGAGATTGGTCACAAGAAGCCCCTTCTTGTGCTGTGTCACTAACCTGGTTGGCATGTATTAACTTTGCTCAAGGGTGTCAGCCCCTCCCTGGGTGGCCACAGCCCTAGCTGGCATTTGGTGTGTCCTGTCTGTCCCTTGTCCAGCCATAGCTGCAGGGCACAGTCTGTGATCAGCAAGTTGAGGTTTGTTCAGCAGTCAGCTGGAGTCACCCTCTTTGTGAGGGGTTTGCAGGGAGCCCGCGTGGCTCCAGGGCAGCAGCCACGCTGGCTCCTGGAACCCCTCGGTGTGGGAGGTGGCAACAAGCTTTTGGGCAGTGGCTGCCATTCTCTCTGGGAAGGGGAAGTTGGGGACAGCTCTTACTGTGCTTTTGGTCCCGCTCAACTGTGGCATGCTTGTGGTAGATTCTGTAACTTTCTCTGTACCTTGTCTGCGTGTTTTTCTCTATCTTCTGCATTTGCCTTTGTGCCAAAATGCTGCTATTGCCAAGAAAAAAAAACAAACAAAAATTTTTTGCTTTTCAACTGTCTCTCCCTTTGATAATCTGTAACTGCTGTGTCTTGGATTTTTTTTTTGAATATTATTTACAGTACTTTATATGGTTTTAATGTGCTTTTAATGCAAATGCTGTTCTTCTGTTTGTTCTAAAGGTCTGTAAGAATATATTTCCGAGTTTTCAGCTCTTTCTTAACAGATGGACTTGGAACAGTCTTTACCCCTATCAGCTTTATGATATGCTCCTTGGGGTGATGTTAGCCAGCAATGTTTTGTTGTAAAATATTTCCCATTTCAGGCTCGTGTTTTCACAATAATGCATTTCTGTCCCTATCAGCAGTAGGAAGTTCATAAAGGAAAGACTGCCTAGGGAAACTCATACTTGCACAGCAATAAAAGGCAAGTCATGAGATCTTTTGCTGTAGTTACTTGACCTGTGAGAGATTAAGAAATCAAATATAAGCGATAGTATGAAAAACTGGCAAATGCAATACAAAGTAGAGGTACTAGGACTTTTGCTTTAATGCCACATAAATATATAGTGTATATTGTATAGGCATGCAATCTGAAAAGTTAAAATCCTCCTATGGATGTGCCTTAAGTGTTTTCAGGGAGAAATATTCAGAGCAAAGCCCTTAACAGTAGACCCCTAAACAAGTACTGTTGTATATAGCGAGCAATATACACGAGGAAGTTCTTTCATGTAAAGTAAATTAAATTTTGAACTAAATTATCTGAGCCACATTTGCAAAAGGATCTTAAGTGTCTGTACAAGTATAAGGAATATTTTTTAATGTATCCAATATTATTTGTACACAATTCAACTTTTGTGTCTGAAAAAATACAAATATATATTTCTGTTTAGGAATAAGCTTCTTGTTCATAAACATTACCTCTATTGTTCAGAAGCATTACCTCTTCACCCTTCTGCATACACTGAACATGCCTTACTTGTGAAAATGATTTAGCTCAAAGCAATACTGTTTGCTGTGCAAACAAACATCTTCATGAAATCCTCTACTTGGTCACTTCTTTTTATTATTACTCACCTTTGGGTTTTGTTCTTGTTTTAATTTGGTCTGGTTTAAGCATTAAATTACAGAAGATAACAGCAAACAAATTCTGTGACATGACATTCAGTTTGAGGTGCCTTCATTTTAAACCACTGAACATTTACAAACATATCCCACTCTTTTCCCTGCCAAAAGTAAAAAAACAAAAAGGAAAACAGTCTTAATTCAGGATGCACCACCAAATTGGGATGAAAGCTATTTCTTCTACTAGCGTGCCTTGAATATTGTCTAACCTGTTTAGAGGAGCCGTGGTGGTGTGTTTAGCAGGACATGGCACATGATACTGACCCCTTTTATTGGAGTATTGTTCAGCTGCAGAGAGATCTGATGGAAGATTGATTTTTCTCTGGAACACTTACAATACAAACTTAAGAACCAGAGCCAGTATTTTTGGAAGCTGAGGAGAGTGTACGGGTTGCCCGATTAGAACCAGGGTTCAGTGTGCAGTGAATCATCCCTCAATAACAAGCCAGGAATCTGTTAGGATAAGTGCTTGACTGTTCCCAGTCCATCATGTTCCTTTTCAGTGTTCTTATCAGGATTTGAGTGGCTTTGGCATAAAGGAAAGGAGAATGCTAAAGGATCAGCTATTTGAAGAAAATTTGGAAAGAAAAAGGCCTGATGGGAAGGTTATTTTTTCTTAAGAGTAGGAGATGCAGCTGACCTGATGGAGTTTCACTGAAAAATCCTGAAAAACATTTTGAGGACTGAGAAGGATATATCCAAAATAACAATGTGCTGAGTTTGTGCTCGTGGCTGGATCCTGCTAAGAACACTTTTTCTGGGGAGTAACGAGGCTCCCAACTCTTCCTCTCTCTAGCTTTCAGACCTGTAGACTTGTGCCACTGGAATATTTGTTGTTTGTATGTGTATATTCCAAAGGGTGATATGAATTTTTCTGGGCACTTTAAGAGCTTTATTGAATGTTTTTGTGTCTTAGAAAAATAGTATTAAGTTTGTGTGAAGGAGTTGGATTGTTTTTTCTTTTAATTGCAGAATTAAAATGTCTGGTTTTTTGAGAAGTGGAATCTGAGTAATACTATTTTGAGATTGTTTCCCTCAGAGTAAAGGAGGGACTGAGCATACAATAAGTTCAGTGACAGATAATGTTCAAGTGAGATGATTTAGTGCTCAGAAAGGCTTCATGTCTCCACTGTATAGTCCCTTTGAAGACTTTGATTTATGCAGTTGTTTTCAACCTGTTTTTGTTTTGGGTGTGTGTGTCTCTGAATTATGTAACACGTGGTTTCCCTGTTGCTGTGAAATTGAGATATTTTTTGTTCAACTGTGTGAAATGTTCAAGGGAATAAATTCCAAACAAACTTCAGGTTTCTGAGTTTTTCTTTGTCCTCCCCCTTGTCCCTCCTCTGGTTCCAGGTGAGGGATGCTGCAGGGGATACAGAATTGGGGGACAGTGGAATGAATAGATCTAGCAAGCTCAAACACAACAGCCATTTGGGGAGCTCCATGGCATGTGCCATCTGTCGCTGCAAAGTATTACTTTTCAGGTTCTTTCTGGATTATGGTGGGGTTTTTTTTCAATTTTGCTTTTACACTGTGGTTAGCTCGGAGTGCAGGGCACACATTGCACAGACAGCATGACTTTGCTGTAGAAAACCTGCTGAGGACCTCCTTGCTAGGTATTCTACTGCTTTGGCAAAGCTGACTTTGGGTACATGTGCTCTCAGCATAGTGGTTTCACAGATTTTGGTGTCTTTAGGAGGTGGTTTTATGTGCTTTGCTGCAGGCCGGAGGTCTTTGTCTCACTCTGTGAGCAAGGCAGTCACAGCCACGGGGGAACAGGGACACGTAGTGTGACAGATAAGAGTCTTGACAGGGTCTGGTTCCTCCTCTTGCTGTAGATCTGCTGCAGTGGGGGCATGTTTTGTTGTGATGAAAAGACAGAATATGGGTAAATACTAAGTTTTGTAGCCAAATCCTGTGTCTCTTGTTCTAGCTGGACTGTTGTCTTTTCTGAGGAGAACTGCACACGAGGAGGTGACCTGCCTTCCTCGGGCCATTGAGAGCCTATTCTGTGATGTTCTCACCATGACAAACAGACTTGGATCATAGTTCTGAGCTTCATTTTCCTGTTCTCAAAAATATGTTGGGTTAGTCTACATTAGGGACTTGTTCTGTATTTTTTCCTCACATGCTTCTTGTGCTTCGTGCTGCACCAGCAGCAGCTAAAAGCTTGTAACAGCAGCTGACTTTTGAAAGTTTGATTGTGAACGATATTTGGCCAGAGTAGTTACATTAAATGGTAGTCCCAGAACTAAAACCACGAACCACTTCTGTCATGTCTGTAAAATTTCCTTCTTTGGAGGAAGGTAATTGCTTTATGCCTTTGCTTTATGCCTTTAATTTTTCATTGCTGTGTTAAGCAGTGCCAGTTTTGAGGTTAAGATGGGCCTTCAGTTCTGAGGAGGAGCCATCAGCATTCAGTGTAAGACATCATATGCTGGTGCATGAACTAGAAATGTCATTTTGATGTACCACTCAAACAGCTTCAGCTGTTCCTTGTCAGGAAAGCTGTTAACCCTGCAGCTACATATAAGCTCTCCAGAAATCAAATGTTTGCTTCATTAATTAAGAGGAAAAAAAAAAAAAAAAAAAGGATGAAGGGAGGTGCATTTCCAGAGATCATCCCTATCAGAGTAGAAATCAGACTTTCTTGCTGTACCAGTGTAGGAAGCCATGTTTGCAGCTAAAACTTGGAGTAACCGAGTGCATCAGTGGTAGGAGAGACAATCCTCACCTCATTCTCTTTTAATTCCACATAAATACCTCATACTTTCTGTTTCTGTTCCTGTGGCTCTTTTCTAGTGTCATGACTTCTGTAACAGTGGTGAGAAAGTGGAAGGAGGTACTTCTAAAATAATGAGTGCATAAAAATGAATGCAAATTAAAACAAGGGAGTTATAATTTTACCACCTGCTTGTGATCAGCAGCATAATATATTAAGGTGTGTAGTTGATGTATCTTAAAATGCAAGAAATAAGGTGAGAAAACCAAATTAAGAAAAACAACCAACCAAAAAAAAAAAAAAAAAAAGCACCAAAACAAAAAGCCACAAAACCAAAACAAATAGAAATAATCTCAAGGGAAGGAGTAGATAATCCAGAGTCAACATCAAAGCTGTTCTCCTGCTTCTTTGAAGTGTATTTATGGAGGAAGGTGAATTAGTTGCTGAGCTGATCCTGACAATGTGGAGTTTAGCTTGGGCTTTCCAAGCAAAACTGGGCAGATGATCTTAAGGATGAGATGGCACTGCTGCACTCTGTTTAGTTGCTTACATCTTCTCTCAAAAATGTATGTTTAGTCTGACATTTCTTATGTTTGCTGTCATCCCAGAAGGCCGTGTTTGCTTTTTTAGGAAAATTTTGTAATCCTCCTTTCTGCTGTTCTAGACGTTTATCTGATGGCTTGAGGGTAGAGGTGTTTAAAAATAGGAATTTTTTACCCAAGAGATGTTTCGAATACTTTCAGGCTGACTTGAAAACACATCAGAAGTGATGTGTAAATTATTTTTGATCAGTAGTAAGTCTTTTGGAAGCTTTCTTTCTGGAACTCTGCCAGATTTTTAATATAACTAGCTACATATATAATTACAAGAATTTTCCTAGTTCTAGGAAAAAAAATTCCACTAAGGTGTGAAGCTCTGGATTGCTTGGAATATTCAGTTGCTTTACAAGTGGCACAAGAGTATGTGATATAAATGTAGATAATAGAAAAGTCTGCAACAGAATGGGGGAGCAGATGTTGAAACTTTTTGGAGTTATGTGGATCTTTTACTTAAAGCAAGTATTCCCCACTTTATTTTCCTGTAACTGCCAGCCTAAGATCTCAGCCTGTTCCATTTGCAGCACCTGATAATCTTGACATAAATGGGAGAAATTAGGTAAAGATGTGCTTAGTATCTAAATATATTCTGAGATCCAGTGATTATGGAAATCTGTAGGATGTTGCCACAGAAGAGTTATAATGGTTGTTAGCTCAGTAGTTGAAAGAAGATAGCTGTTCACAGGTGGTGTTTTGCATCTGATCACAAATTGAACAGGAACCTGAAAACATCACATTTTTATTATAAAATTGCATGATAAAATTTTAAGTTTCTTTAATGATCAAAATATTGTCCATTATCCCAGGTGGAACTAGGAGTGCCAGTTTCTATTAAAAATAAGCAAAATTTGTACTGAAAGATTCATAGAATGAATCATAGAATGGTTTGGGTTGGAAGGGACCTTAAAGATCGTTCAGTTTCAACCCCTTGCCCTTGACCAGGGGCACTTTCCACTAGACCAAATGGCTCAAAGTCCTGTCCAGCCTCACCTTGGACACCTCCAGGGGTGGGGCGTCCACATCTTTGGGCAATCTGTTCCAGTGCTTCATCACCCTCACAGTAAAGAATTTTTTCCTGATATCCAATCTAAACCTACTTCTTTCAGTTTAAAGCCATTCTCCATTTTCTTATCACTCCATGCCCTTGTACAAAGTCTCTCTTCAGCTCTCTTGCTGGTCCCCTTTAGGTACTGACAGGCTGCTCTAAGGTCTCCACAGAGGCTTCTCTTCTCCAGGCTGAGCAATCCCAACTCTCTCAGCCTTTCCTCATAGGAGAAATGTTTCATCCCTCTAATCATCTTCGTGGCATCCTCTGGACTTGCTCCAGTAGATCCATGTCCTTCTTACATTGGGGCCCCCAGAGCTGGATGCAGCACTCAGGTGGGGTCTCACCAGAGCAGAACAGAGGGACAGAATCCCCTCCCTTGCCCTGCAGCCCACGGTGCTTTGGATGCAGCTCAGGACACGTTTGGCTTTCTGGGCTGGGAGTGCACATTGCTAGGTCATGTTGAGCTTCTTGTCCACCAACACCCCAAGTCCTTCTCAAACCTTCTGCATTGGGTGGTTCTTCATCCCCCTAGTCCCTGCCTTTGCCTTCTGTGATTTGAGCCACGTGCCTGGAGCACTTGCCAGCAAAGATTCCACTACTACTTTTAGGTGGAAATACCCTTGGTTTGGCTTGGTGTGATTGGCACTGTGGGAATCACCTGATCCCTGACAGTGAAATGAGAGATTGCAGAGATCTGCTACATGAGTGGCAAGAAGTAGATGCTACAACAAATAAACTGTACAAAGGGTTATGTAGTATAAAAGATAGCAGAGGCTCTCTTTGTAACAACATAAAAGGTGTTACAGTTTGGATTATAACTGGACAATCAATCTTAAATAGCAATTTCTAAGTTACTTAACAAAAATTAAGAGAATTTCCACTCAAAAAGTGGAAAACCACATCAACCAAAGTCATGATGATTTTAGGATCTAGTATGTCCTTTTCTCTTTCTTCCTTTTTCTCCCTGCCAGTCCCTCGATGTGCCTCATCCCAGGTGGTTCTTTGAGGTACCGTACCTTGAATTGCTTCCAGAACAAAATTTATGCCTGCAAAGTAATGTTATTTTATCCTCTTCAGCTTTCCCACACTCCTCTTCTTTCAGAGAATGGAAATGAGGCCAGGCAACATATGACAGAGCTGATCAAAATACCAGAGAGAGCTCTGACATCCTAGATGATACCAGCAAAATGGAGAATGATTGGTAATAGGTTACTGCCTTACCAGTGCTGCTGGGTGATTCACAGGCTTCAAGTCCCTGCATAACTTATATTGTATCTCTAGTACTGGAAACATGTTTGGGCAGCAGTAAAAGTGAATTCTGTACAAACAAAGATTTTTCTGCCAGAAGAGATGTAATAAGGAATATAGAGCTTAGCAGTGTTCCCTGGGGCTTGGATTAGGTGACCTAATACCTCCTTTCCCCTGATTCTCTTCTCCACCCACCAGTGACAACACTGGCTGCTTTCCAGGAGTCAAAAATAGCCGTATTCCTGGGTTATTCTATACCTCTGCTGTAAGGAAGACAACTTTTCTGTGTTGTTAAACCATATACTGAACTCCTAACCTTCATTACAAAAAGCTGCTCATTCATGCATGTGCATATGGGGAACACTATTTCTCCAACATAACTTACAGTATAAGTTAGATGAATTTCTGTTTGTTTCCAAGACATAAATACAAGTTACAGATGACCTTGATCTTAAACTGGCTAATTATATTCACTTCTGGTTGCTTCCACTAAAACCAGAGAAAGGTCAGACCAATGCAATTGCCAGCTGTTTCTAAGCTCTGCCCTACTGATGCAGTAAGCAACTGTTTTGTCAGTGTCTGCTTTGGGAATTCTAGAAGTCTGTTTTAACCAAAATAATGGAGGGAGTGAGGGAAAGCATTGCAACACCCATAAGACAAATGTGTAAGTTTTCATTCAATAGCCAGTCCTGTTAATTTCCACTATTATGAAGAGAACGAGCTTCCACATTTACTGAGAGTATCTGAGAATGGAGAACTTAATTCTAGCTGGACGTTGTGGAATGTGTGGAGGAGGACTTACACCTTCATATGTTTGTTTCTGGGATGTCTGTTCCAGAATCCCTTGAGTATTTTAGCTGTCAGCTGTTCTTATACACATTATAATGGTTTTGGGGGGGTTTTTGGGGAGCTTTCTGCTCTTCATTGGTTAGGGCACCATCTCACTGATTTTTATTTCATGTGCTGTTGAGTTAAGTAATGCTGTAAAACTTCTTGGTCAGCACTAGGAGTGGTTCTTTGATAACTCTACTGGGTACTTCTGCATCAGAGGATTTTTTGATAAAACGCCTTTCTGTCTGTACAGCTCAATCTCCCCATTTCTCTGTTTAGGTCCCCAGTTTGCTGGGAAGAATTTCTAGACTGATGTGGTGGGGACTGAGCCTGACATGGTAGCAGAGGTCTTGAGAATATTGGTTGCTAATCAGTTTAAGGACAGTTTTATTGATCAAGTCCAGCATAAGCCAGTTTGCATTTACAATTCCCTGAGCTTTGACTCAGTACAGCACATCTTCTAGAAAGCTTGGTTACTATTTACTGTTAGGATTGGTACACGTGCATTACAGGAGAATTTCAGGAGGGCTCTCTTCAGGTTTGAGCACATTTTGATGGCTATGCATGGATACTGGGTATCTTGCTTGTGAATAGACTTTGTTTTTCTTATCATACTGTCCTCTTTGAATTCAGGCCTTTTATATTTAGCAGAGTGTGTTATGGATCAAACGGGAAACTTGAGGAAATTCAAGATGTAATGGCTTCTTAGTACAGCTGAATAATTCAAACTTCCCGAGGGCTTGGGAGTACCCTAGGATAGTAAGAGAGAAAGTTGAGGCATTGTATCAAAATAACATTGACATTTGATGAGTGCTAGTCATGGTTTAACCCCAGCTGGCAACTAAGTACCACACAGCTGCGTGCTTGCTCACCCCCAGCAGCCCTGGTGGGGAGCAGAGTCAGAAAGAAAGTAAAACTTGTGGGTTGAGATAAGAACAATTTGATAATTGAAGCAAAATAAAATAATAATAACAACAACAATAATAATAATAGTAATTGTAATGAAAATGAGAGGAATAACCCCAAAAAATTGATGCACAATGCAATTTGTTCACCACCCACTGACTGATTCCCAACTGATCCCTGAGCAGCTATCAGTCCCTCCTGGCCAGCTCCCCCCAGTTTATGTTCTGGCCATGACATTCTATGTATGGAATATCCCTTTGGCCATTTGGGGTCAGCTGCCCTGGCCATGCTCCCTTCCAGCCTCTTGTGCACCTGCTCGCTGGCAGAGCATGAGATGCTGACAAGTCCTTGACTCAGAGTAAGCACTGCTTAGCAATAGCCAAAACATCAGTGTGTCACCAGTGTTGTATCACACTAAACCCGAAACACAGTATGGTACCAGCTACCAGGAAGAAAATTAACTCTATCCCAGCCCAAACTGGGATACTATTAAGTATTTAAATTCAAATAAATGAGTCAAACACGGTTAGAAGGGAAAAAGGGATTTTACCTTGGTATTTGTTTTAAGGATCCTTAGGTGCACACGGCCAGGTGGAATGCACCTCAATGCACACCACAATGCCCACCCCAAAATATCTGGTGTAACATTATAGGTGTTACTAATTAGCAGATCTATCAAAGATTCCCCAATGAGAGGCTCAAGTGAGCCCCTCTCCCCAAGGAACCTTCCCCTGGATGGTTCTATCTTGGTTTACAGAATGTGTTCTGGAGAGGACCTTGGGCTCTGGGGCACACTCATCCCTAGCTACAAAGCTTCTGAGATGTTCAGTCTCTCAGCTTGACAAGCTGAGTCCAAGAATGTAGGCAAAAGCACTGAGAATACAGGAGTTGTAAAAAGGTATAACAAGGGTATAAAAGAAAAGGCAAAAAATCATCATGGCATCAGAGGTGTTGCGTTGCCCCTTTTGTCTTTGAGGACGTGCTTACCCAAATTCAGGCCATCCTACCAGGAAATGTGCAGTTCTGCAGTTTGTGATGTGAGGCTGTGCAAACAAGCACTGACAAGAATGCACCAGATCTGCTGGGCTCTTTCCAGGGGTTTCCTGGAGAAATTTTCTTAAAGGGAAGATAAATGTAAAAGGGCAGGTGAATCCAGACTTAAAACTTTGAACTTCTTACTAACCCTTAAAAAATCCACTCCATTTGACACCTTTCTGAAGCCAGTTTAGAGTTGCCGTGTACATGGTTTATGTATCTGTTACTGTGCAGCACAGAAATTGTTAACAGTGTCCAGATAGTAATTTTTGAGAGGATTAAGGAAAGGATTTCAGAAGCAATCAGTTGCACTTATTTCAATGGAATGTCTTAATTGGCTTGCTGTTTGAATGTGTGCAGCATCTAACAATGAGCCTCGATACCAAGATTTCCTTTCTATTGTGCTCACAGTGCTGGGCACTTCCTTACATCCAAGTGTTTTTTCTTGACTTAAAGTGAAGTTGAGAGTGAAGTGCTTGGTGTTGTGGATTCTGGAGCCTGTTTTTGGCACTGCCACCAGACTGTTGTGAGATTGCCTTGCTGGTATTTAATCTCTGTGTCTGGACCTGTTCAGTGACTCTACAGTACTTACCTACTTCCAAAATAGGTTTGTTTTAGTAGGCTAGTACTTGTAAAGCATTTTGAGGCCCTTGGATGAGAAGTGGAGTTGGAATACAATCAGGCAGTTAATGCAACTGAAGTGGGTGAGGGTGAAACTTCCAGGAAAATCCTGAAACTCAGTGTGACATGAACACAGATGAAAAATGAGAAGCCTAAAAATACTGCTGGATCTCACTTGCTGCCTTCTCTATACCTCAGTGATAATGTTTGCTGAATTGATAGCACACTTCAGAAACCTTACCCCAAAAGGTATTTCTTAGAAATTAATGACAAGGGAATATGAGGACTTCCAGCATTTTAAACTCAGAGCTCACTGCATCACTTTTAAACTCCCTTGGAAAAGTTCCCATCTCCCTTTTCAGTACTTGGTCATAGGCAGTCTGCTGCTGTTTTTATAGGGGTTGCTTTATCTGACACAGCTGTGTTCTCAAACAATTGTGTGGAGGTAGAAGTAATTGAAGTGTTTGGAAAAGACAAGTGAAAACAAACAGGTAGAGTGTTTCACATTACCACAAAACCACAAGCTCCGGGAAATCCATAATGAAGATTTTCCTGAGAGTGTATTAATTCCTTCCCCCTTTTGCATATGTTTCAAAGTAGACTCCTTTATTTGAATTTCCATAACTCCCCAGGGCCACAGCTAAGTCTGTCCAAAATACTGGACAAGCGATGGCATGTAACTTAGATATTAAGATTGGAAGCTAAGAAAAGCAAATCTAAAGAGGTACTGCATGATTATTGAAAAATAGCTTCTAGTAAAATAGACAGGTATTCTCCCTTTGGGAAGAGTTCATTGTTCTCAGATTCCCAGTTCTCTCCTGCATCTTCAGCATGGAAGTGTTGTGTCAGGGAGTAACCTTGGCAGGATTTCATTGAGCCCATGGGAGCAAGGTAATAGTGTAGGTGAATTGAGATAGGATCCTCTCTCAAGAGGAGCTGCTCGAGCCTTCTAGGAATTGCCAGAGTTGCTGGAATAGGACACGCTCATGCAGGCAAGGAGTGGTGGTTCTGTTAGGAACGTTATCTCTGATCCTACACTTATTTCAGGAGGCAAGCTCTGTCAAAGCTGGGATAAATAAAGGGCTCTGGCAGCTTTCATGCACCAGCTAAGCAGCCTGTCCTGTTAAGAAAAACAGTTCCCTTCAGATGATCTATGTAATGTTCGTGGCCCACTGACTCTTCCAAAGTAAAGTCAGATTTAAAATGTGTCCTATTTTGGATGTTGTTTGTGGGTTTTTAGCTGCTCAGTTGACTGTACAAGAAGCTACGCTTGGCTTTGAGGTAGTTCCCCTCTCTGGGTAGTAACACAGCTTTTTTTCCTGGCAAGTGCAGCCACATCAGCCCTTTTTCTCTCACTTGTGAATGGTTGCTGACTTTTGTCTCTGTGGGCCCAGATGCAGTGACCAAGTAGGAGCTCAGGTACTGGCTGAGTGCACTCTGTAGCTGTCTTCTGCCAGCAAGCTACAAAACAGTCAGGGGAATACAGTAGATTGACTGGAGAGAGGCAGCTTTCCCCTCCAGAGGAACTTCAAGTCTGCAAGAACTGCATTGGAATAGACTTTGCCCATGCATTTAGCACCATATATATATGAGGGAGAAATGAGAGTAGGCAATCTCTCGGTCTTATTTACATTTTTATTGTACTATTTTTATGGTTTTTTTTCTTGTAGCATCAAATTAGTTGGTGTGAATTTTATAGCATAAAGTGGGGAAATTGTCCATCGTCTGAACACTTCAGTGATACCTGTGTCTCACACTTATTTCATCTCACATAAGTTTGTGCAGTGCTTTTCCTTCTGGCAGTCGATGGCTTCACGGTGCAGAGAGTTGGCTATCAGTAGCATTTCTCTTGTTTCATATTTGGTAACAAGCTGGACCGTGGCTTTGCGGACAGCCAGGTGGGCTAAATGCGTGGCATCTTTTAGAAACAGGCATCTTTTAGAAACAAAACTAATAGGTGAAGTAGGTTAAATGGTCCATGTAGTGCAAATTCCTAGAAATCCCATGCTTAGATTGGTAATCAGGGGAGTTTCTGTATTATATCCTCTGATGCAGAGCTGTTTTCTTGGCAGAGTGAAGTGGAGGGATGTGACCGTTCTTGCATCTCAAGTGTACGGATATATAAATGAATTAGAGGAAATTCTGGAAGTGCCCTTCCAACTCTGAGACTTTAAAGCACGGAGTGCTTGTCAAGCTCACAGGACATCTTGGCTTGAGCACATCTTTTTGCATTAAAGTTCAGGCTGATTTTCCATCTTTTAAGATTTTTAGCACAGTTGCACTGAGTCACTCCCACTTAGAGCTTGTGCTGTAATAGAATTTGTTTGATTCTCTGTGTACCAGTCACGCTGGGTCTTTGTGATGAGAAGGGCAGTGATGATTTGTGTTTTGAAAAACTTACCTGAAGGATCATGTGTGTTCATGAAATGCAGATAAACAGATGTCAGCTTGATTTTCAGTCCTTTTCTACCTTACAGTGGTTGCTGCCAGACTTTCTCCCCACACTAGATATTGGAGTTCTGAAACAACCTTTTTTTTAAGAACTCTATTGCATTTAATTTAATTATATGGCGATTATTTTTTGCTTGGTTGGTTGGTTTGGGGTTTTTTTTGCTTTGAAAAGGCTGACAAAAAGCCCCTAAAATAGTTAGAAAACAAAAGGAGTGAAATAATGTCAGATGGATAAAAGTTCTTGCTCTTTGGTTTTCAGAGTTCTTTTTCTTCTTGCGAACTTTGTAGCTATGTCAGGGTTTGCATCAGAAGAGAATAAGTTAAAAACAGCTTGTGGAAAGATGTTCCTGTTAAAGCAGCTGAGCTTGCTGACAGCTCTGTGTGTATAAAGAGTTCTGACTAGTACAAACCCTTTTTTAATTTTATCATTATTTCAGTATATTCCTTGTTTGTTTTCCCTGACCTTGGTGTTACTGTGTTACCCAGAGTCCTATGTTTCTTCACTGTCAGCCAAAGTGGCAGAGCAAAATTCGAGGTCAGTTCCCCTGTTACTGTGAACTCAGGGCTGGGGAATGTAACACGGATTGCAAAAATAGATTTGGCCGAGTTGGTATCACCGTCAAGAGAGAGAATGAAATGAAATGTGAATCCCAGTGAAAAAGGCAGTCCAGTTCCTCTAAACTTTGCAAATCAAAGCACAACAGGAGACTTAGCAGCAGGAAATGGTGGAGTATCCCTGGAAATGCAAGGCGGTGTTCCCACCTGCCACCTGACCAAGCTTATTTGTTTATACCATGAAGAAGCTCTGTAGTTCCAGCAAAAAGCATGACAGCCACTTGCCCACATCACAGAAGGGTTAAATCGTACTAACAAAGAGAGAAAAACACTTCTGGCAGTCGTCTTTGAGATTTCATCTTTCAGGAGGGGGGCTGGAAATAGATGCCACTAATTATGTAAAGACCTGTGTAATTTTGTGTGAAATACAAAGGTGGTACTGAGTGAGTGGCTGTCCTGAAAAAAAACCTGTTAGGAATAAAGTGAGAAACTACAAAGGCTGAAGAAAGGAAACAAAAACTGTCTTGGAGGTTAAAATGTGTGAGGATAAAGTAAATGTTGCCAAAGCTCATGCTGGCTTAGACTTCACAAAGGAAAGCAAAGCAAAGAGCTCTATTTCTTAAGCATATAAGTAAAAGCAAGGTAAGGGAAAGTAGAAGTGAGTTCATAGTGAAGATGGAGCTGACATAAAATGCAATTTTATGTGTAGTCAATCAGACAGACATAGGAGCAAAAGAGTGTGCAGCAAGATTGGGAAATGAGGACTAATACAGTGAAGCAAATAGTCTTTGTCTCAGAAGAGTGGAAGAGGTGTAAAATGAAATGGTGAGCTTTGTGGTAACCATCTGTGATGAAATCAAGCTATCCTGATGTACTTTGACTGTCTAATTCGGGCAGTACTATGTGACCACTGGGTAACAGAAGTATGTCCTGCAGATAAAAAAACTAAAAAGAAAACAAAACTAACAAAAAACTTTAAAAGCTGATCTGAACAAGTACATATCAGTTAAACAGTAGGTATAACACCTTTTAAGGAATAACTAAAACCTGCTAGTTCTGCAAGGGAAGTCCTTTGACCTCATGCAGGTAAGTGCTATAAAATGTGACATGGGTTCACCAGAGACTGTGCTGGACTGGTTTGACAGCTTTTGTCAAACTGATACCTCCATGAGGGAAATTGTAGTGCATTTAAACTGTCTGGACTTGAGTAAAGCACAGGAATGCTGACACATGGAAATAATTATTGGAACTGGATAAAATGGGGGAGTAGTACATGAAGTGTGAGTAGCTAAGAAGTTGGCCTAAATTAGAGATGAGAGGTTTTATTAAAGAAGGAAATAATGGGGTTGGATGTCACCTACAGACTGTGCAGTGTCCCAAAAAGTGATCTAGGGACTGATCTTTGTAATACTGTCACTAAGGTTACCAGCCCAAAAAAAAAAAAAAAGGAAAATATTTGCTAATGCAATTCAGTGCTGAGGCAACATTTCAAACCCTCATCAATGCAGAGGAGGACAGGCACATCGTTCACTAAGAACTGCAAAATGTTGCCAGCTGTAAGATTAAACTTAGCAATGTAATAATGGAAAGTACCAGCTCATGCACTGAGAAGATGTTGAGAATTTTGGCTACCAACAGAGTGCTTATCAGTTGAAACAAAGAAGGAGAAAGATCTAAACATCGTAAGCCACCAGTATTATATGGCATATAAATAGGCAGGTGTGTTCTCAGCATGAATCAGATGAGAGATTTGTGGCAGGGTTGTTTGTTACACTGATAAGGCCTCATCTGGAAAGCCACGTTCAGCTTTAATCGCTCAGGTTCTGGAAAGATTAATCCAAACTGGGACAGGTGCAGAGACCTAGGGGATGATCAGTGCACTGAAGAGCTTATCTTGTGAGAAGAAGGTTGGCTTGTTCAGCAAAGCAAAACAAAAGCATGGAAATAATGGGCTCTGTGAATAGTAAGCTGGGTAAGGGGTCAGCAGAGGCATGCTATTCAAGCTAAAATATTACAATTTAAAAAATAAATGGATGAAAGCAGGATAGAATAGAATTCATTGAGTGCTACTGTGAGTGAATCTTCTCAGTACTTTTCTCCAACTGTCTTGTTCACATATCCTTGCAATTTTTTGGGATTTCTGGGATTTTTGCTTGCCTGTCTCTCTGAGCTTTTTCCCTGTGATTAATTTCATTACAAATTCTGATTAAAAAGTAAATCAATTCAAGTCTATAAAAAGTTTTAAAACTTGCTCCAAATGGGCCTTTTCAATTCCTTCCCTCATCTTTAAGTAGTAACAGTATTGTCTTGCTCCTTCATCTGTAGATTTCCCTTGGCTGGTAACAGTTTTAACATGCAGCAGGATTGCCCCACAGCATTCCCGCTGTGTCTCAGATAATACATCCACAC